>NC_069085.1:694111-999442 GCF_947172395.1 Bicyclus anynana | reverse complement strand
AACGGCAGTTACTACAGTTAGGAGTAAGAATTAAACATTTCAAGAATCTCTTCCTTAGATGACCAGTCTTAAGACCGAAATATCCAGAAATTTGTTCTTTCCATATATTTAATAAAAAAAAGAAATTATGTTTCATTCCAAATCCAGAACACCCTCATGCGAAGTGGACTAGACAATGGTCAATTGTAAAGTTTAATTCGGATACTTCAGCCTGTTTTGTTTGCAAATCTAATTTCGCAATGTCTATTGTGTTCAAAGACTTTTACAACACAGTTTGTTTGTATGAGTCGTGCATCAGAATTCGCTGTCAGATTTACCGTTGTTTGAACAGCGGGCTATTTGGGCTATTTCCGTGTGGGGCGTATTCAGCGAGCGTCTGGTTTGTTTCTGCTGTCAGCGCGTTTAATGAGCGAGCCAGCGATAATGGCTCCGTGGAAACATCGTAGGAGCACCACGCACTTGCTTGATTGCGCAGGAATTATGTCTGGTATAATATCTAGAAGTTGGTATATGTGACTTCAGACTATGAGATACCGGTATAGCAATTTTACATATTAATTCTCTTTCTGCAATCGCTAACGTTTAAAAAACAATAAAATTATATATGAAAATGACAAATCCGATTGATAGGTTGATCACGCGACCTATCGTTAATGAATATCAATTCTATGTATATTTTTTGGAAGTATTGATTGTTATATTGGTACAAACTAAGTTTTATCCGCTGCTCACTTCGTCTAAAAATTTCTATTTCACGGAAACATATTCATTTTTCTAGATGAAAAGTACCCCTATGAGTTTTCTTTGCTTTATCAACTTGTCTACAAAATTCCATGATTGGTTCAGTAGCTTTTAAATGTACTATCACATTCAACATTATATTCGTATTGCATGGTTTAAGTCCAGGCGTTCATCTATGTTCGTTGCATTATTGTCTAAAGCAGAAAAATATGCATTTTATTAACGAAAAACCCATTATACGTTGTTGTATAATCTGGAGTTTAAAACATGTCCGATGATAAGGTGAAAACCTTATGGAAATTTGTTTAGAATAATTTTGTAGACATACGCGACTTGCAACCGATTTACTACATATCTCACACACATGTATACTTGTACTAAGCTTTCAGTGTGATGTGGTCACCCTACTAAAGTTGTATATGATAATGCTGCGCTGCAATTAGCTTAATTACTCGCTTTAGGTGACTATTATGATAATAATCTAATGGAATATAAAGTCCTTTTTAGATACCACAGCTGAGGATACATATACTAGAGTAGGTATACATCTTACATTAATATATCCCTGCGGTTTTAGTGTGAAAAGGTGTAAGACAGGCTTCCGCATTTATAATCTAACCAATGGATTTGTTTCTATATTAAAGTAACTCTTAGTTATTATATACTATGCACAAAAATTAAGGGAGCAGAAAAAAAATCCAAATTTTTGGGGGATATTCAACAGGCTGTAACTTATACAAAAATGGTCGTACAGCAAAAAAATAAAAAGCAAATTGTAGCTCTAAGTGTTTAGTTTTTGGATCTGAGTTTGAAAATTTGTTTTTGAAAATATTTTTCGAGTAATCATAAGAAAACCAACGAAAAAAAAATTTTCGAAATTTTTTTGGGTTTTTTTTTTTTAATCTACGGACGTGGAAAAAATTTTTTCGACTCAACCTCCATATGGACCGGATAGCTTGTTTATTCAGATTTAATTTAGTTTTTTTTAAATCTCGATACGAGCATTTCTCGCTGAGATATCGATGTTTGAATGGAAAAAGATCATTTTGTCTTTGATTACCAATATCTCAGCAACCAATGATCGCACAGAAATTTTGAGGTTGGTTTTAAAAACTTGAATAAATTCTCTACAAGGATTGGCAATTGAATTTTGAAAAAAAATTTCTTTTCTATCATTACATGAATTTGAAAAAGCATCCAAAAAAGGGCTTTTTGTCGTTTTTTGGAAAATCAAGCGCCCAATCAAAAATATTGCGTGCCTTTTACTGTTCAATATACCCACAAAAACCCTACAAAGTTTCAATTCAATCCAGCCAACCGTTTTTTTTTCCCACTTGATCGAATTTTTTAAAAAATTAAAGGAGCAAGAATTTCGCTCTGAAAATGTCATAATTTTTTTTTTCTTTAATTTTTCAAGTCACTAAGAATTGAGAGAAAAATTAAAAAAAAAATTTTTTTTCATTTTTGATAAAAATTATGACATTTTCAGAGCGAAATTCTTAATTTTCGTAATCAAAGCGAGAAATGCTCGTATCGAGATTTAAAAAAAACGAAATTAAATCTGAATAAACAAGCTATCCGGTCCATATGGAGGTTGAGTCGAAAAAATTTTTTCCACGTCCGTAGATTAAAAAAAAAACCCATTGTGGTTTTCTTATGATTACTCGAAAAATATTTTCAAAAAAAAATTTTCAAACTCAGATCCAAAAACTAAACACTTATCCGTCCGGACCGGCGTATTGGAAACTAAGCCTTAGTTATTTAGTTTTTCTCTCGTAATCCTACACAAGGCTGTGTCAGGGGAGTATCGGCATCCAATTATATAGTACGGCCTGCGCCGGTCAGAGAACTCGAGGAGGTCATTTTATCAGATCACTTATAAATTAAGGACATGACCACGCTTTGGTTACTTATTGTGAGTTTATGAATACTTTATATATATTAGCATTTTTTATTGTAGATTTATTTGTTTAGCGGCTTAATTTGTATTTCTATACTAATCATTTATATTCCAAAAAGCTATAATACTGAATTAATGAAAAAAATATAAAATTAAGCAAGAGGCACAGGATACGCCGTCTCACCTATAGGCGAGGTGCCAAGTGACAAGGCAGCACGTTAAGAATATACAATTTTGAATTCATCCAAAAAACCGTGTGGATATAAAAAAGTATTCGTTCTTAGAATGAGAGGGGTGAGGCTTTAGTCCACCATGCTGACAAAATGCGGATTGGCAGACTTCACACACATAAAGAATTGAGAAAATTCTCAGGTATGCAGGTTTCCTCACGATGTTGTTTTTTCTCATAGAACAGACATCGCTAAAAACGCTTTTAGTATATCTGTGTTTCCTTCACCATTTCGACACGTGATATTTATTATCTTAAAAAAAAAGTGATATTTATTATCTTAAAAAAAGTATTAGGTGCCTAGCACCGGATTCGAATCATACGCCCTCCGAATTGAAGACAGAGTTCATATCACGTCTCTTCGAGGCTTATTAGGCCAAATAAATCTTGTTGGCTCACCAGATGCATAGATTATATCTTAAGAGACATCACTATTTATATTTTTGGTATCCGATCACCAGATAGGTACCCAAAGTCTTGAGCACGTGCTGTGAGTATACCTAATCTTTAGAAATATTTTTATTTAAAAATGCTTATACTATTAAAATTTGCCATGACAAATGCAAACTTTAAAATCGTAAGTAAATTCAGTCTTTTGATATAAATGAATTCAAATTGAATTTAAGATTGTACTTTATGATAGACGCAATCGATACTGCAAGAGGCCGCGTTTACTCAGCTTTTGGCAGAGAATCAATAATACAAACATTACATTGATTTGATTTGAGTCGGTGGAGTTACATTTGTTCTGCAATGTTCATATACTCGTATATACTTAAGCTGAAGAGTTTGTTTGTTTGTTTGATGGAACGCTCTAATCTCAGGAATTACTGGTCCGATTTGAAAAATTCTTTCAGTGTTAGATAGCCCATTTATCGAAGAAGGCTATAGGCTATATTTTAACTCTGTATTCCTACGGGAACGGAAACCACGCGGGTGAAACCGCGCGGCGTCTACTATTGTTTATATACATCTGCCATGTTTTATTGTAACAATAATTAACGATTTTACACTATTAGATATGTTACGTGCCAACAAAATCACCGCAGAAAGTGATCCGAATTTATTTACTCCACTTAGAGCACAAATACACAATTTCGTGTTTACTTACATTATATATTAATGTGTATATTATATAGTTTTTACACATCCTGAACACACAACTCGACATTTATTTAAAACATTGTAGACAATATTTTGCGTGATAGCCCAAAGGAAATGACATCAGCCTCCGATTCCGGAGGGTGTGAGTTCGAATCCGGTCCGGGGCATGCACCTCCAACTTTTCAGTTGTGTGCATTTTCCGGCATCCGCATTGGGCCAGCGTGGTGGACTATTGGCCTAACCCCTCTCACTCAGCAGTGAGCCGAATATGGGTTGATAATGAGAATATTTAGGTATTATTTGATTAAATAACTTTCATTGTTTACTATGAAACACAATCAAATTAAGCCTAATTTATTTTTTTTTTTATTGAGAAAGAATACAATAAGGAACTTAAGCTAACTTATCCTAATAACTATACAAATCATGCCCACGTGGAAGGGTGGCAAGAATACTGGCTGCATTTCCGCGCTGGACAGCCAGGCTGATCCTTTGCGCAAAAAATGAGCCAGCCCTTCTGTCACCAGTCGAGGCAACTAGCCGCGGTGAAATGATACGGTAATAGCCTTAATTAAGATAAATCAAATCTAATATTATGAAATCTTTGGTAACGATGATTAATGAAAAGTTGCTCGAGATTTTTTTAGTAACAATTAACGGATAACGGAGCTGTAACCTAGGGCCCGGGGTATGAACCTCCAACTTTTCAGTTATGTGCATTTTTAGAAATTAAATCTGTGAAGGAGAAACATCGTGATATCTGTGAATTTTCTTAATTCTCTACGTGTGTGAAGTCTGCCAATCCGTATTGGGCCAGCATGGTGGACTAATAGCTTAACTCCTCTCATTATGAGAGGAGACTCGTGCTCAATAGTGAGCCGAAAGCCAACCAGCAGATGCTCAATTTGATGCGAATTATTAATGTGATTCAGTGGAAAAACATTGTGCACCTAACGGCAACACACTTTTTTTTTTCACTTTGCAGAGAAAATCAAGCCGTCTTACTATGCGTATCTATCTACCTTATTTTCATATCAAGGTTTTAATATTTTTGTGTAGCTAGTATACCTATATAATCGTCGTTCTATGAAAATGTCCCTTTGTATTCTAATATAGAGCTTCGTAGTGTGACGTCACTTGTCCGCCCCCGCCCCTCAGGCCTCAGTTCCACGTTATTACGTATAAAATAACAATAAATCAGCGAGGCGCCCATGCAAAAAGATGCCAAATATTCAGAGGCAAGTTTTCGTAGGCTCGGTGACGTCATTCATTCGACCTACTAACTGTTGTAGACACCAACTTTCCTATTCATCATTAACAGCTTGCATTCGGCTCACTGTTGAACACAAGTCTCCTCTCGGACCGATTACTTTTCCGCGAAAAACGACGAATTCAAGCGACAGCGTTTCCCAGATGCGACTAAAATTCTTTAGATACGTTTCATAGTGAAACCGGTACATCCTCATAACTCAATACAACGTCACCCAAATCCGACAGAAATCATCTACGAGTATGTACACACCAAAACCGGACTATCTTCAGGAGATGTTGATTCAATTTTATTTATTGAATAACATGTCATTGTAACACATGCCGCATCCAGTAAGCTATAATCTTTGTTTTATTAAAACTAGTCAAGTATACTAGGTAAGAAGTAGGTTACAAACATGTAATTTAAAATCTACCCGCATTTTTTTAGCAATTATTTATTTTGATTTTTTGTATGTAGGATTTAAGTCTAATTAGTATGTACACAAGTGAATAATTACCTTGGTATTCTCTCATGTATGCGAATTTTATGTAACTCTTTTGAGAAAATAAAGATCTTAAAACAGATAATGTGCAATAGGGTAGTTCACTCATATCAAATTTAATATAAACAATATTAATTTGTGTAGTACATGGAATAAGGGTCCCAAATATATCGATGTCAATTAATAAAAGTTAAGGATTTCATAAAAAACTTAATTTAAATATCACGTATTTTTTGAAACTTTTCAAACGTCAAAAACGCTGTCGTCTATTTTGTGACGTCAAACTAATATTTTTGACAAACGCTCCGTTTGTAAGGGATTTATAATAGTGACGTCATGAAACAATTGAAATATAGACCTTTATGGCCGACAGGCGTTTTGGCTAGTATTATCAAAAGCATATTTAAAAACTAAAATTTTCAAGTACCCAATCATGTCTGTCTTTTTTTTCAATTTAGTAGAACGATAATGAACAATTTAAGCTTAATAAGCTATTAAAAAAGTGCCAACTAGCCTATTACTATGCTTCGCATTTTCGAGTCTGGGTGACGTCATTATGTTGTAGGTCCATACTTAAAAGAAATTCTTTCAAGTACTAAATCAGCATAATATGAAACGTAACGCAAGGACAAGGACATAACACCACAGAAACACCATTAAGCTCCACTTCCATATTACGTAGGTTCTGAAGGAATGCGGATGACGTCACCACTTCGATCCGCCGCCCGTCGGCCCAAATCTTCCTACAGTCGTAAAGCAAGAGTACATCCCGAACCACCGCGGTTCCTGGCACTAAAGTACAAAAACTTCCGTTTATAAACATACTTGTTATTTACGTTCGCCGATGCAGGAGTGTCCAGAAGAAAGAGTTAATGGTTCTTAAAATGAATTTATTAATATAAAAATTACAAACTAATTAAACTAACGACGTCTTCGAGCGTAAGTGAAGAAGTGTGGTAAATTTCCATGTCACTATGCACCCGTGCGATTTGCCGAATCAGCGTTCCAGTTACGTACACGTGTTGAATAAGGCCGCGAGTCCAATGCGGGCGGAGCGACGAGCGAAGCGGCATGTAACACCTCCCCCTTCGAATCAGCAACTATTTCTTGAAGTTTAAGGGAAAAGTTGCTGACAGTTGTTCGTGGGATGCTTCTTGCTTCTGACGATCTTCGGATGTCTTCGGTTCAGTGTAGACGTGAAATGTTTCTATCTTAGGCTTGCCTCTTGTTCGGCGGTAGTATGATAGAGATGTTAATATGCAGGTAAGTATCAGCGCTCCCAGTAGCAATCCGTAGAATGGAATGGTTGTGTGGTACAATATCGAAGTTTCTTGAATTTGGATGGGTTCTTGCGAATTTGCTCTATCTTGGACTTCATGAAGTTTCTTCAAATCTATCGAGTTAATATTCAAGAGTGGAATAGCAGGATCCTCTTCAGGTTTGACAGTAAAGTTAGCTATCTTTAGCGGATGTCCTCTTATTCGGTCGTTAACATTGGCTAAGGTGAATTCATCTGTGTGAAGTACACAGTTGTGTGGTATGGTAGCTAAGAAACTTCCGGATACAGTGTTAAGTTCATCTCTTTCACAGGTAAGTCGTATTCGAGTTGGGTTTGAGAATACAACTGCGTAGTGACGATCGTCCAATTTTTCCATTGCTGGCCTCGTCAGGTTGATGATGATTTTCTTGCAGGTGTCCGTCGGTTTTCCTTCGATTATATTGCTGATGCAGTCTGGAGTGGATCTCAGTTGATGATTGATTTCTTTCTCACAGATAAACTGTGTTTCTACCTTCGGGCATTCAGCCTCAATGTACACGTGAATATTTCCAGTTAAGGCAAGGTAAGGAAAAGGAGGAATAATAACCTGATTAAACTTATTTGGTACTACGACTAATTTGTATAGGAAAAAGGTAAGTGGAGATACTATTGGAAATTTAAATATGAAAACTATGCGATTTCCACTAAAGTATGAACCTGATTTTACGACGTCATAATAATTTCTAAAGTCTAAATCTAATATTTGATCCCTACTATATAGAGCTTTAATTCTAACTAAAGTACTATTTATCATATCTATACTAAGCATTGAATGATGAGTGCGCGATTCACTGCAAAATGCTAATGCGTTTTCTAACCTACTTATCTCATCTAATAAACTATCTAAATTATCATTAATAATTGAAAGAACTTGTCCGAATTTAGCGAATTTCAACAGAGAATATGTTCTATATTTGTTAGAATTAAGTAGAACATGCATGCTTTCATTTAATTGAACCTGGTTATTAACAAGTTTCGTTAAAATAGATGTATGTTCGTTCATCAGCTCTTTATTATGACGATTTTGTTCAGATATCATTTTATTCTGATTTTCTTTAAGAACTTGAATAGCGTTTTCGTACTTTAAAGCATCTTTATAGTCTAGATTACCTGTAATACTTTTTATTACTGAGCCTAAACCATCTATTAAACCTCTTTTAGAACGATTAGGCTGAAAAGTTAACAAGCGGGATGTGGCTTTATCTAATTTAGTTGCAAGATGATCAATCTGAAATTCATATAATGCGTATGTATCATTGTCCAGTTTGTCTTTAATATTAGTCAGTTGAGTTTCTATTAAATTGATATTGGTCTGAATGTCGGTCAGGTCTACGTATTGTAAAAGTATATGATGGTCAGTTGTAAGTCTCATTGGTCCCAGTTTGAAAGGTAAAAGTCCTGGTCCATCTTCTAGTCTTTCAAGTTTTATCTCGTGTCCCATGGTCTGAACGAAGGGCAGCATCACGAGTATTCTGTAACAATTTGGTCGTTTTAGGGGTACGTTTTAGTCGAGCTTTAGCTACAGGCCCCTTTTTCCTAGAAGTGTATATGTGAATGGGTGAGTTAGCCAATACGGTATCATGTGTGAAACGAGGTGCAAGTTTCGATCTACTAGCGTAAGGGTTATTAATGAATACTTGCTGCTCGGGTTGATATTCAACTTCGGGTTCGCGAGTTTTATTGCGATTTTCCATGAGTGCGGATCGATTTGCTAAAGATGAGTCATTGATTATGTCATAAACTTGCGTCATTTTATTCTTATGGTTTTCTATATACTGTTGGAGTAAATGTGGGGTCAAGTCAATGTCAGTTGGGTCCCTAGGGTCAGTATGTCCCAATATAATATCGTATGGTTTGCATTTAGTAAAACTATGAACTGAACTATTATATGCAAGTATAGCATATGGCATTAAGTTAATTACGGATTCATCTTTGTGCTGTAATTTCAAAATGCGGAGATGTTCTAATATTGTCGAATGAAAACGTTCAATATTACCGTTAGCATTCGGAGAGTGAGCTAAAGTCTTATGATGTGTAATTTTATGTACTTTGCAAAATTCTGAGAAGATCTGATTAGTGAATTCTGTACCTTGGTCTGTAATTATAGTAAGAGGTAAATTATGATGAGTACTAAAAGTTAACAGAGCTTGTATAACACTAACCGCTGTGCCATCTCTAAGTAAGTATGCTTGACCATATTTCGAAAATACATCGATAAAAGTTACGTATTTTTCACTTTGCGCCGTAAAACTATCCATATGCACTATTTCGAAAGGCCTAGTTGCAGGTGGTACTAACTGAAGTTGGGGTCTTATTGGATTTCTATCGTACTTGGCTTGCCCACAAATTGAACAATCATTGATAAATTTACTTATGTGGTCTTTCATCTTAGGCCAGTAATATCTAGCGGAAAGAGATAGGTAACATTCGTTTATACCACGATGGTTCGTTTTACCTTCGTGATAGTGACGAATGATGTCTTGCTGTTTTAAAAATTCTTTAACGTTCTCAAGCTCCTTTTTTGCCAAAACTAAATTCATTGACGAACTTCTGAAGTTATCCTGTATAATTGGAATAATATCATACATTGCAAGGGGTGGATTTATAGAAAGGGCTGTTTTAATTTTAGGTTGCACGTATTCTTTGATTGCGTTCACAAGATCTTCCACCAAATTTGACCTAGATAACTGAACAGATGTTCGAGTATGAGTGTCAAAAGGTTTAGTCACAGTTGTACGTTTTTTTATGTCACCTACAATATTCAAACACAATTGTCGAGGGAATTTATTTAAGGGATCGTCCGTTATAGGAATTTCAAGTATAGGATTCTCGTCTGCCGTATGTGCTGTAAGGGTTTCAGAGTCATTTAAGGATGGTGGTCGTTCGGTGGGGTTCGCTACTATTGAACTAACTTCTTCGTTACAGATCTCAATGCGTGATAGTGCATCTGCATTAGTGTTATTCTTACCTTTTTTATAAATTACAGTAAAATCATATTCGCTTAATTTCAGTCGCCATCTCGTAAGTCTTGAGTTCGGTTCCTTAAGGTTCATAACCCACTGCAAAGGTTTATGATCAGTTACTATCTTGAATTTTCTACCGAAAAGATAAGGTCGAAAGTATTTCGTTGCCCATACTATTGCTAATAATTCTTTTTCTATAGTGCTGTAATTTATTTCGCTATCATTCAACGTACGTGAAGCGTACGATATAGGTTTGTCGGAACCAATTGTCCCTTGTGAGAGTATTGCACCTATTGCAAAATTCGATGCGTCTGTAGTCAGAAAGTCCTTGTCAAAGTCTGGGTATTTAAGGATGGGATCATTAGTAAGTAGAGTTTTACACTTTTCAAAACTATTAACGTAATTAGAATCAAAAGTAATTTTAGTTCCTTTTTTAAGACACTTTGTCATTGGTTTGGTGATTCGAGCAAAATCAGGTATGAATTTTCGATAATACCCTAAGAGTCCTAGGAACTGTTTTATTTCCTTGGGGGTCTTAGGCATAGGATACTTTTGAATAGCAGCAATTTTATCTGGGTTAGGTTTTATACCTTCACTACTTATAATATGTCCTAAATAAGCCGTCTCGAGTTTTAAGAACTCAGACTTGTCTAATTGAATTTTAAAGTTAGACTCTCGCAATCTTTGGAATACCTTTTCCAGGTTAACCATGTGCTCCTGGAGACTTGTACTGAAGACAATTATGTCGTCCAAGTATACCAGACAAATAACGTTTTGAAGTCCTCTAAGAACATTATCCATAACGCGTTGGAAAGTAGAGGGGGAATTCTTCAATCCCATTGGCATTCTTAAGAACTCAAATTTTCCATTTTCGACTTGGAAGCCTGATTTTGGGATATCTGAAGGATTCAATTCCACTTGGTAAAATCCAGATGCAAGGTCAAGGGTGGTAAAGTACTGACATTTGCCTAACTTGTCTAGAACGTCTGTAATATTGGGAATGGGGTATTTGTCGTCGATTGTCTTTTCGTTAAGCTTTCGAAAGTCAACGACCAGACGCCATTTCTTTTTTCCAGATGCGTCAACCTTTTTTGGTACAACCCAAATTGGTGAGCTCCAAGCTGACTCAGAAGGTCTTATAATACCCTGTTCTAACATCTTACTAATCTGACTTCGAACTTCATCACGATGTACAAAAGGATATCGATAACTCTTAGTGTGAATAGGAATTTCGTCGGTTGTTCTAATGCTATGTTTAATCTTATTCGTGAATGTTAACGCTTCACCTTCAACATAAAATACGTCTTCATACTTTGAGCAAAGAGTTGTTAAATTAGCTTTTTCCTCTTTATTCAAATGGTTCATTCGTATTCGCGATATGATATCTTTAGCACGCGGCGATAAGTATTCAGTACGAGCACACTCAACATTGAATACGGTTGCTTGCGTAGCTTGATCTAATGAAAATATAATGTCGTTCTTAGTTGGATTCACGACTTCAATGATACCACGACAGTTTTCAACTGTAGCGAAGCATTCGCTTATTATACAGTTACAGACAATCTGTTCTTCAATTAATACATCACCGTCGGATGCATTAATTGGTAACCTAAGTAACTTAGAACTTTCAGCAGGAATTATATCTTCATAGAGATTTAAATTCCGAGAATTATACATTTGTATTGGATTAACTGCGAACTTAGTAATTAAGCTTAGTTCTTTAAGATCTAATTTAGCTTCCCATTTTGTAAGTAAATCCATACCTATTAAACCGTCAAAATGATCGTGAAATTTATACACGAATAACTTCATAGTGTCATTATCATTAACTTCTGGAAAACATGGTAAAATTATGGAAAAATCATTTTTAGTTGTAGCGTGAACATTTGTAACTTCAAACGGATCGTAATTTAGTGGAACATTATAAAAATAATTTTCAACTGCCTCGGGGCTGATAAAAGACTGATTGGCCCCTGTATCTATAAGAAAATTCAAAGGTGGATCGGAAATTCGTATATAAGGTAATTGTCTATGAGTCTGCAAATTAAGTTCTATTTTAATTTGCTGGGTTTCGAAACTCCCTGAAAATCCTGATCGTTGGACGTCTGCGGTTGTTCGTCAGTAATCTGGGCATTGCAATCGTTGGTCATGTCATGAGGGGTGTTGTAGTCATAAGGATATTGGTCATACTGCTGGTAGTTATAGTAATCTACGTCATTGTTAGAGTCATAGTAATATTCGTCACAGTCGGGATAGTAATTGTAATAGTCATCATAATTCGAACATTCATTCAGATTGACATCTCTAGATTTAAAATAATTAGTAGGTGGTGGATTACCTTGTCTCGCCCAATTCCAGCCGGACGGTGGCAATGGTCTGCTAGCGAAGCGGCTGACACCGCTCATTGGCGTAGAGGTATTGTGCTTTGGCGGCAATTTGAACACTGCGCTACGCTGGTTGTTGCCAGGCAGCGGCGCGCTGAACATTTGCTGCGTACGTGTCATAGGTGACCTAAACTGGCTAAATTGTGGGGGTGCATGATAACCCTGTTGCTGCGGTCTAGACGGACCGGGCATGTTAAAGTTCATAGGTTTATTAAAATGTGGTAAAGGGTTATTACTGAACGGAATATTGAAATTACGGATAGGCTGATGATTGTAATTTAATGGTGCTTGCGGTGAAAATTTCTTATCTGGCATATGGCTACTTCTACTTTGCAAATATATCGTATTAGTTTCCTCGTGGACAAACTCGAGAGCTTTTTCGATCGTATCAGGGCGCATGCATCTAATGCGTGAGCCCAGCGGATCCTTTAGACCTCTTAGGTAGGCCTGAAGGGTGAGCTTTTTATACAAATCTCTCTTAGCTTCTATGGTAGTTTGCAATGTGTCGTGTAAAGATACATATGTCATTATCGTACTAAAAAGGTTTTGGCAGGATTCGTAAAATTCCTGAGGTGTTTTAGAACCCTGACTGAGTAGAGATAAATCATTATATAACGCTATTTCATTTCTTTGATCACTAAAGTTATTAATAAGCGCTTTGCGAATACCTGCCCAATCGGTAGGTATCCCGTTCGTATTAATCAGTCGAGCGGCCGGACCCGATATCTTATTAAGAATACCGTTAATTAATCCTAAATTATTTAATTCGAGCCCGCTGCCATACTGCACGACGAGCTGGTCGCATAATTTAATAAATCTAGTTAGAGTATTCGGGTTCCCGTCAAAGTCCGGGACTAAGCGGAGAGCTTTATATATATTCTCTAAGTCGGACATATTATTATCTATTTTACGCCTAGAGTCCTGGTCTTTAAGCCTACTACTAACGCTAGGTTTTGGTTCTTTCCTTGAGTGGAAAATTTTGAATAATAATTTAATCTACTAAAAAAAAAATACTATTACTACTTAGGTGTTTAATAAAGGATGTAGGACACTGGAAAATTCAGCGTACTTACGTGAACATTCTTTCTTGCTGACTCGATTCTGTTTCTGGAATCCTCACTGCGTGGCTACACGTTCGTTCTCGGTGAAACTTGAAAGTCTATCGAGGTGAAAAGACGATGCGAAGTTGGCACTATTTCTCACGACTCGACCCGAGATTCTACCGTAACTGCGCCATTTACGTTCGCCGATGCAGGAGTGTCCAGAAGAAAGAGTTAATGGTTCTTAAAATGAATTTATTAATATAAAAATTACAAACTAATTAAACTAACGACGTCTTCGAGCGTAAGTGAAGAAGTGTGGTAAATTTCCATGTCACTATGCACCCGTGCGATTTGCCGAATCAGCGTTCCAGTTACGTACACGTGTTGAATAAGGCCGCGAGTCCAATGCGGGCGGAGCGACGAGCGAAGCGGCATGTAACATGTTACAAAAGTACATGAAAGTAACAATAAACATAATGTTTGTGACAAATTATAAACAATTGGAAGTCAATAATTGTGACGAACTGTTTATTTTGGACGCGAACGCTGAAACAAGTTTAACTGGTGGTGAATTTTAGTAAACATTAAGCTTTTGTTTCAATATATTATTATTAAGCTTTTTTTTCAATATATTTTTAAGAAATTAAATATCACGTGTCTCAAACGGTGAAGGAAAACATCGTGAGGAAACCTGCATACCAGAGAATTTTCTAATTCTCTGCGTGTGTGAAGTCTGCCAATCCGCATTGGGCTAGCGTGGTGGACTATTGGCCTAACCCCTCTCATACTGAGAGGAGACTCGAGCTGAGCAGTGAGCCGAATAACGAACGATAATTAAATTGAAATTTAATAGAGATTTAACAGCTGTTTTATAAAAGCTTTTTAACATGCTTTAAGCTTTTTATAACTGTAATCTACTTAATCCAATTTAGAAATTTATTTTTCATGCAAAAAAAAATACATTGAAATGGAATTTTTAGAAGTCTGCTCAAAGTAAACTTTTAATTGGTATTTTTTTTTATTAAAAATTATGTTTACAAATTTTGCAAATCACAAAATATTTCGAGTGCTATCTGATGATATGTGATGATGTAGTACATTGAGGTAGTGCGCTAACTTAGACAGTAAGTGCATGTTTTGGCTGATGGGAGGCTTCGGCCGTGGCTAGTTACCACCCTGCCGGCAAAGACGTACCGCCAAGCGATTTAGCGTTCCGGTACGATGCCGTGTAGAAACCGAAAGGGGTGTGGATTTTCATCCTCCTCCTAACAAGTTAGCCCGCTTCCATCTTAGACTGCATCATCACTTACCATCAGGTGAGATTGTAGTCAAGGGCTAACTTGTAAAGAATAAAAAAAAAGAATAGACGAGAATTAGGAAGAATAAAAACATGTAGTCTATTCTACCCCGTTATTGTGTCAATAATAATCGGTCACTGGAACGTAAATTCAGTTGCCGATATGTGATATGCTAAAATGAAAGACCAAACTAAAAGTTTCTTTAAGCGCGCTAATAACTATCACTCAGACTTATTGATAGATCCTTTTTGCAGTTAACTGATCAATAATAGAGAGAGCTGTGATAGCCCAGTGAGAGCTGTGATAGCGCAGTGAGAGCCGTGATAGCCCAGTGGATTTGACCTCTGCCTCCGATTCCGGAGGGTGTGGGTTCGAATCCGGTCCGGGGCATGCACCTCCAACTTTTCAGTTGTGTGCATTTTAAGAAATTAAATATCACGTGTCTCAATCGGTGAAGGAATACATCGTGAGGAAACCTGCATACCAGAGAATTATCTTAATTCTCTGCGTGTGTGAAGTCTGCTAATAGGCATTGGGCCAGCGTGGTGGACTATTGGCCTAACCCCTCTCATTCTGAGAGGAGGCTCGAGCTCAGCAGTGAGCCGAATATGGGTTGATGACGACGATCAATGATAGTTGATCAAAATAAAATTACTTACATATTTCAAATATAAGTTGTTATATTCATTTTTAATGGCTGACCACAGTTATAATTTTGCGAATTAATAGAATACTAGATAAATGAAAAACAATTTCAATGCAGAGTAAGTAGGTATTTTATATTTTGTTAATGCATTTTTATACGCCAGATACATAACATTTCGTGCCCTCAAAGAACCGGAATACTTTGCGGAAAATTCTATCAAAGAAATTTCCTTTTTAAAATTCCTTTAAAGTGTTTCTTCTTTGTAAATTTCCTAGAATTCTTTAGTATAAAGTTTTAAATTCCTAGTACTTTCGCTACATTGAAACACTAGCAGACGCCCAGCGCTTCCCGTTCTTGTAAGAATATTGAGATAATATTTTATAGCAAAGGTTACGGAATCATTAAAATATTTAATACACCTACTAAATTATAAATGCTGCAAAAAAGGTTTTTCAAAATTTATATATTGCTCAACAGCCGCCTCTTTCTTCTAATGAAAGTCACATTAAATTTCGATTTCGAATTACTATTCAAGAGATTAGAACTGACGAACAGACAGACAGACAAAACATTTAAAATAGCTTTTTATTATATGATTCTCTATAGGTAACTTGAAACAGTTATTTTGAAAACACAGACAGATATTAAATTTTATTTATATGTATTGATGATGATGAATGTTGAAATATAATATTTTTTATTACTATCACTAAGTTTCAGAAGTTTAGATAAAAAGTATTAGGTTCTGTGTGAGAATGAAAAGAAAAGAAACAGTTGCTAAGCTTTAGGTGACTTTTATGAAATAACTCTGGACGTCTGCGTTCTAACATAACTAACCAACTTCAAAAAAAGAAGGTTGTCAATTTGACTCGTATGTTCCTATGTAATATTGTCAGAATTGCACAGTTTTTGTATATATCACATATTGTACCAGCCATTTATACATGTGTACTAAGTTTCATAAGTGTATGTTTGTCCGCGCGTATCTCATAGATTTTAATCTGCTTTACAATTGCAGCATTTTGTATTGCTTGATTTGGTATTTCCTTATTTACCAAATCTTAGTACTTTTATGCATAGTTATGCATAGTAGATTTTAGCTAAATTAGAGTATTTTAGTGGTTTTAGCTAAATAGTTTTCTTGTATTGCAAAATATTAAGGTATGTTTATAAAAATTTCATATTTGTTTACATAGATACTTATTTAGTTTTGATTTTATGTTAATTATTATTGCTCTTATTTTATTCCAGTGCCTGCAATTATTCATTTATTCTGTATTACTAATTTGAATGATTCAAATTTTAGTAAAAATACTATAATAATTTTTGTCTCGAATATTATTAAAAATCTAAAAGTATCTTTTATTAATTAAAATTTTACAAATATTATAAGTAGTAACAAGTTTCAAGGACCCTATGTTTTCGAAAGCCCAAGGCTCCAGGGTTTTGGCAGTATGCCAGTTCTACGCCATTGTTACGCCATTGATTTTGGCAAAGCCATATGAAGTACATTAAGGTTTTGTGGATTCACGTTCTGTTTGTTTTGTTATGCTTATTTGTTACTATTAGAGTGGTAGATTTTCTTTATAAATATTAAACTTTTTTGTTTTAGTGTGTTCTCCTTTTGACACTATTGCTTTTTAGAGTTCCGTACCTAAATGGTAAAACGGGACCCTATTAATAAGACTTCGCTTTCCGCCGACCGTCCATCCAACCGATTGTCACCAGACTGTATCTCTCGAACCATGAGACAGTTGAAATTTTTACATTATGATGTTATTCTGTTGCTACTACCTATAGCAACCAATAAAAAGAAAAAAGAAATATTTAAAAGTGCACCCATAAACGTGATATTCTAGCCGTTTTTATGGATATGTTACGGAACCCTTCGTGCGAGAGTTTGACTCGCACTTGACTGGTTATTTTCTTTTTAATTACAGCAAGAAACAAAGCCTATACGTTGCTCTTAACATTACATTACTTACATGTGAAATCCTTTTTATATTACTGGAGGAATGCGAACTGAAACACAGACAAAATGAAATTTTTTTGGTTACATCACTATTTTGTGTTATGTTATTTTCATTGCCTTTTTTTCATCCTATCTCTATTTTGGATAATTCACTTTTTCTGTTTGCAAAAATTATTTTTAGGAATGTTATGTTTTTAGAATGTCACTATGAATGTTTAGATTTTGAACGTTAGTGCATTACCTATTTATTCTAAACGTTGTCAAAGCATGTTTGTCTGATTACTTGTATGTTTGTGTGTGTTGTGCTCTGCATGCAGTCAGCAAGACTCCGCGGCACCGGTCTATGAAACACTACCAGCCCTTGGTGAGTTTACTGCTTTTTATTTTTACTTTCTTTCTTTTATGTAATATTTTTAATTTGTTCGTCTATTTTTTGTGCATGTGTTATAAAAATTTCGTAATTTAAATACAATTTCATTCAGCTTTACAAAATGATTAAGAAAAAGAAGGTTACAACTTACAAGATAGCTTAGGGACCTAAAAATCGTTTTAATTACTAACTCGCACGCATGATACGTGCTAAATGCAATTTTCAACTAGCGGACGACCGCGACTTCGTTGGCGTGAAGTTTAGTTTTTCACAAATCGCTCGGGAACCATACATTTTTCCGTGATGAAAAATAGCCTATGTGTTAATCCAGAGTAAAATCTATATCCATTTTAAATTACAGCCAAAATGGTTCAGTTGTTCCGGCGTTTAAGTGTAACAAACATCCACCTTTTACCACATCCACATTTAGACGACCTCCATGGCGCAGTGGTATGTGCAGTGGTTTTACAAGATGGAGGTCCTGGGTTCGATCCCCGGCTGGACCGATTGAGGTTTTCTTAATTGGTCCCGGTCTGGCTGGTGGGAGGATTCGGCCGTGGCTAGTTACCACCCTACCAACAAAGACGTACCGTCAAGCAATTTAGCGTTCCGGTACGATGTTGTGTAGAAACCGAAAGGGGTGTCGATTGTCATCTTCCTCCTAACAAGTTAGTCCGCTTTCATCTTAGAGTGCATCATCACTTACCAACAGGTGAGATTGCAGTCAAGGGCTAACATGTAAAGAATAAAAAAAAATCCAAACAAACATCCATAACCATATAAACTTTCGCGTTTTTTAATATTAGGATTTATTTGTTGATGGACATTCCACTTCGATTTTAGGCTTAGTATACTTATCCACACGTCCGCGGTTCATCTCATTCATGCAGCTTTCATTTCATTTCATTTTATTTTTTATTTTTTACAAGTTAGCCCTTGACTACAATCTCACCTGATGGTAAGTGATGATGCAGTCTAAGATGGAAGCGGGCTAACTTGTTAGGAGGAGGATGAAAATCCACACCCCTTTCGGTTTCATTTCATTTCAATCAATGCAGCTTTACATTCTCTCAAACGTTGTTTCACTTGTTCGCAAAGAGCCGAGCGCCGCATGCAGCGAGCACTCGTAAATAAAATAGGTTTGTTGGCTATTGATTTTGAACTAAAAATATCCTTCAAAGCAGCGGAAATATATTTTATGACCGTTACTGGTGCGATTTGCGTTTCATTGCTGCCTATGAAGATACAGGTTTAAAGATATACCCAGCTATAGCAATACTAGCATATTTTTATTAAAAAAAAAAAAATTCATTCAAAATCATTATATTAAAAAAAAAAAAAAAAAAAAAAATATTTAATTTTAGTAGCGAAATTCTCCTTGCCATTGTAATTCAAAAAATGCCTGTGCTGAGAGTGGATAGTATAATCTAACAATTTCGGAATTAACACTTGGACCTTCCGGGTTTGTCGACAGAGTGACACGAAGACATCTATGTCTTTTCAAAATTCTCAATTATGATTTATAAAAACATCGTTAAAGAATAACTCTCTAACAGAAGGGAGAGACATTAACTATTTTATTTTGAGAGGTAACTTGTCGTCTGTCTGTAGTTTTTTGTTTTTTTTTTTTTTATTTTTTACAAGTTAGGCCTTGACTACAATCTCACCTGATGGTAGGTAAGTGATGATGCAATCTTAGATGGAAGCGGGCTAACTTGTTAGGAGAATAATGAAAATCCACACCCCTTTCGGTTTCTACACGACATCGTACCGGAACGCTAAATCGCTTGTCGGTACATCTTTGCCGGTAGGGTGGTAACTAGCCATGGCCGAAGCCTCTCACCAGCCAGACCTGGACCAATCAAGAAAACCTCAAACGGCCCATACGGGGCTTAAACCCATGACCTCCGTCTTTTAAATCCACCGCGCATACCACTGCGCCACGGAGGCCGTAGATAACTGATTTAGTTAGATGCTGTGATGAAGAATGAATTGAACACCCAGGGTAAACGCAAACAATGTAAAATCCTACTTTATACACCGAACAAACGCGCTGTAAATCGTAAAAGTGTAAGCCTATTGGAATAGTGTATGGAATCCGGTCCCGATAATCCAATTGCTGTAATTGGATTATCGGGACCGGATTCCAGCAGAATTAGCCTGTGATGCAACTGACACTTACATTTTAGGTTACGCCACACTAAATTATTATGAAAGCGACAGTTAATGTGTGATTGTGTATGAGTAGGTATGTTTCTTAATTCTTCATATCTCAATAGTGAGATAGATTGAGCCCTGTATTAACATTTATCCAGGGGACTTTTAGGCTGCCCCTAAAATTAAAACACTACTACAGCCTTTCTTGATGAGTACTGTTTACCAACAAATAAATTGAAAATGAGGGTCAAAATCACTAGTCATTTCACACCTAATAATAATTATAATTGACTCTTATATTCATGAAAATAAAGATTAATAAGCTTAGAACAATTAGTTATGGTTAATATATTTTATACAACATTTTACAAACAAACCATACATTATTTAAAATAAATAAGTTATGAAATGGCAGGCGTTCTCTACCTTCATTTCTAATTTATTTGTTGTTTAACAGTACGCACAAAAAGGCTTTATTATAGGAAAGCTGTTTGGCGTTTGGTTATTTGTTCAAATCCCATTACTACTTGCTACTACCACTAAGTATGACATAATACTAATGCCATAATTAATTGCCTGCGTAAAACTTTGCATAAAATAAAGATGACTATGTAACTTCGTTGAAAACACAATGTTAGATGATTGCAAAAACGCAAATAGAATGAAAAACGAATGACGGCCTCCGTGGCGCAGTGGTATGCGCGGAGGTCCTGGGTTCGATCCCCGGCTGGGCAGATTGAGATTTTCTTAATTTGTCCAGGTCTGGCTGGTGGGGGGCTTCGACCGTGGCTAGTTACCACCCTACCGGCAAAGACGTACCGCCAAGCGATTTAGCGTTCCGGTACCGGATGCCGTGTAGAAACCGAAAGGGGTGTGGATTTTCATCCTCCTCCTAACAAGTTAGCCCGCTTCCATCTTAGACTGCATCATCACTTACCATCAGGTGAGATTGTAGTCAAGGGCTAACTTGTAAAGAATAAAAAAAAAAAAAAAAACGATGTATTGACTCATTATTTAAATGGTAAACCGAGATGTTTAATAAACCTGTAGGCTTCTGACAACGAGCTAGTAAAGCTAAAACTGCCTAAAAGATTACAAAATTTTAACTATACACGTAGCTTGTAAAAATAAAATACTGTCCAAAATTATCCCAAAGTTTCAGGTTAAAAATATTTTCTACCCGAGGCGATTATAATTATCATTATGTCGGGCTACCCTTCGCCAGGGTGTATCAAATGACCTATTTAGTCGAGCCCCACTGTCCGCTGTCCAGCGGCATGCATAATTAACTTCTTTGATGCCGACGTCGCGGCGCTGGAAAATTACGTATAGTGAAAATGAGTGGAGGGGTGAAAACTTTTATAATCTATTTTTGAAAAATATCACATCTTATCTATATAAATACTAATATTATAGAGGTAAAGTTATTATGGCGTTAACGTAAACGCGAATTTGTAAATAATTGAAACAACGCCATCTAGTGGCACTACTGCACAACTGTTTCAATAACATTTACATTCGCGTTTTCGTCCCATTGAACCCGGCGCTGCCCCGACGCAGGATAGCGAGGAATCGCAGTCCGCGCGGGGCCAACGGGTTCAAAGCCCAATCCCCTAGGCTGAAAAGCCTCAACCCCGGGAGGGGTTGGAAGAAATCACCGGGGGAGAAAGTTACCCCGCGACATGCCCGGGAAAGGAGGCATTGCCTCGTGGCCCGTACCCCCGTCCCGTGTACCACGGGTCGGTTAGTCTAGGAACAAATAACATCTATATTACTATAAAAAATCATTTACTTACTGAATAAAAAAAGCATTTATCTAACAAGCCCGAGAATATATTATTTTTTAAATTGGTTTAAAGGTTGTTGACGTAAGGTTGGAGACAACTTGTTTTAAATACACATAGCATAGCTGTTTTTTGTGGAAAAATGCCGTGTTGGGATTGTAGTTTAATATTGTGGCCCGGTGAGGGTATCGGTGTTGTCGAGCTTTTTTTTTAATGTTTTACAATATGGCGACCGCCGCGACGTTAGTCCCAGTTTTGGCCACCTGATCTGAAAAAAATGTAGAGGAGGCCACGAAAGGAGGCCTGCGGTTAAAATCTGAACTAAAATTGACAGCGCCTTACACAAATATAAGACCGCCATTACCAAATGACAATGAGCGCCATCTAGCGCCGCTACGTGACTTGTTTCGTGGCCGGAGTATATTACTATTATGACTCGACTGATTATGTTGAATACAGATGATGACGAGACGCTTGTGGTTCCAGGGCTCGGCAGATTCCAACTACTCGCAGCCATCCTCGGAGCTGTCGCTGGACGAAGACAAGGAGGCTCTGCGCCGCGAGAAGGAAGCGCAGGCTCTCTTACAGCTGGATAAGGCCCGAGTGAGTTTTCTTTTCCTCCATTTTTGAAGTAAGACCTTACGCATGCTTGATTTGAAGAAAAAATTCAATGTGCTACGAAAATTGTAATCGGGCGATGCGTTCTGCCATCTATAGAATCAGTAAAACAGTGTTTGTTGTGTAAGTACCAGTAGATGGCGTTATTAGAGAACTTTGAAACCAACCCTTTTTGTACAGTTGAATAACCTGGAAAAGGAAACCCCTTACGAAAATAGGTTCGGTATCTTGAAGTACCTATCTAAGGATTTAACGGACACGTTTTTGTTATAATTACTTATTACTTGATGGCGCCCGCTACTTCGTACGCATAAAATTCAGTTTTTCACAAATCCCGCGGGAACAAAGGGCTTTTCCAGAATAAAAATGTGTTGTCCTTATCCTCCTCAGTCTATATAGGGGCAGGGGTGACGCAGGGGTGGGGTAAGGGTAGGGTAGGGGTAGGGTAGGGTAGGCTTAGGGTAGGGGTAGGGTAGGGGTAGGGTAGGGGTAGGGTAGGGGTAGGGTAGGGGTAGGGTAGTGTAGGGGTAGGGTAGGGGTAGGGTAGGGGTAGGGTAGGGGTAGGGTAAGGGTAGGGTAGGTGTAGGGTAGGGATAGGGTAGGGGTAGGGTAGGGGTAGGGTAGGGGTAGGGTAGGGATAGGGTAGGGATAGGGTAGGGTAGGGGTAGGGTAGGGGTAGGGTAGGGGTAGGGTAGGGGTAGGGTAGGTGTAGGGTAGGGGTAGGGTAGGGGTAGGGTAGGGGTAGGGTAGGGGTAGGGTAGGGGTAGGGTAGGGGTGGGGTAGGGGTAGGGGTAGGGTAGGGGTAGGGTAGGGGTAGGGTAGTGGTAGGGTAGGGGCAGAGTCGGGGTAGGGTAGGGGCAGGGTAGAGATAGGGTAGGTGCAGGCTAGGGGCAGGGTAGGGTCGGGGTAGGGGCAGGGTAGGGGCAAGGTAGGGTAGGGTAGGTGTAGGGGTAGTTGAAAGTTTACATCGAGATTAACGCGGACGATGTCACGGGCATCCGCTAGTCCAGAATAATATTAAAACAAAGAATGTAATGTTTCCAGTCGAAGCCGGTGGCGTTTGCAGTCCGCACAAACGTCGCGTACGATGGCACGCTGGACGACGACTCGCCCGTGCACGGCAGCGCCATCTCCTTCAACGAGCGCGACTTCCTGCACATCAAGGTATGTAACGTTTGCATTCCGCACAAACGTCGCGTACGATGGCACGCTGGACGACGACTCGCCCGTGCACGGCAACGCCATCTCCTTCAACGAGCGCGACTTCCTGCACATCAAGGTATGTAACGTTTGCAGTCCGCACAAACGTCGCGTACGATGGCACGCTGGACGACGACTCGCCCGTGCACGGCAGCGCCATCTCCTTTAACGAGCGCGACTTCCTGCACATCAAGGTATGTAACGTGTGTACAATCTGGTGAATGCGTGTAAAATGACAAACCGTTCAGTTTTAAAACCGCTACCTGTAGTACTGCTACATAACCCAAGTATCATGACGGACGTGCTTTACTTCCTAATTAGACCAGCGTAGAATCCCTTTAAACATCATTTGTGAAGTGACCTCTAATCATGTCATTATTAATTGAAAACGTTGAAGAATACGAAAACGTTGATTACTTACATATTCGAGACTTGTTTTCTTACTATAGCCCTCATAAAAAGGTTCAAAATCACTCAATGGGCGATGGAGTGAATTATGCTTGGAGTTTCTCTGTATGATCGAATCAGAAATGAGGAGATCCGCAGAAGAACCAAAGTCACTGGAATAGCTCAGCGAGTCGTGAAGCTGAAGTAGCAATGGGCAGGGCCTATAGTTTGAAGAACTGATGGACGTTGCTAGAATGGCGACCCTGTAAAGGAAAGCGTAGTGTTGGTCGACCCCACTAGGTGGACCGGAGAAATCAAGCGAGATATAAGGAGCCACTGGATGCTTGCGGCTCGAGATCTTGGTGTTTGGAAGTTCATGCAAGAGGTTTATGTCCAACTGTGGACGTTCATCGGTTGTTAATGATGTTGACGGATGCGCATCGATCGTTGCAGGAGAAGTACGACAACAACTGGTGGATCGGGCGGCTGGTGAAGGAGGGCGAGGACGTGGGCTTCATCCCGTCGCCCGTGAAGCTGGAGGCGGTGCGCACGGGGCTGCAGGCGCGCGGCCGCTACCAGCGCCCGCAGTCGGCCGGCCAGCCGCTCCCCAGCCGAGGTAGCACCCCTCCCACGCCCGGTACGTCACGCCACGAGCGCTGCTGCCTCGCCACACGCCACACGCCACGTGCCACACGCCACGCGAGACCTAGGAGAATGACCACTCAACTGTTTATTTTCTACACTATACTATAAAATCTATATACTCGTATATAAAAATCAATGCCTTTTTTTGTTGTAATTTTATAGAACGGGCTCGCCTATCCAAACCAAATGTTTAGGACTATTTATTTTG
This sequence comes from Bicyclus anynana, assembly GCF_947172395.1. Classification (NCBI taxonomy): domain Eukaryota; kingdom Metazoa; phylum Arthropoda; class Insecta; order Lepidoptera; family Nymphalidae; genus Bicyclus; species Bicyclus anynana. The sequence goes on along the minus strand of NC_069085.1, from coordinate 974,721 downwards.
TTCGAACTATTTATTAAAAGGTTTGTGTGAAGTGTGCACAAAATCGGCCGAGCGGTTCTTTATTTATCACATTTTTTGTAACAAATTAATTCAGTAGGGTGGGGGTAGGGTAGGGGTTGGGTCAGGGTAGGGTAGGGGTAGGGGTAGGGGTAGGAGTAGGGTAGTGTAGGGTAGGGATAGGGATGAAGTGCACATAAGTCAAAGCGAAGCTTGGCCGGGTCCGCTAGTATGATATAAAGCAGGTGACTTTGTGTGATTGTTTGAACGGAACTATTAGTCATTTCAGGAACTATTAGTAGTAGAAATTATTTTTGTTTTAAATAGTCCATTTATCGAGGATGGTTATAATGCTAGCGACTTGAAACCGTTTAGTTTGGAAGTCCATACAAGGGGCAAATTTAGCAACATAAAATAAGTGTTGTAATTGTGAATAAGAGTCAACAGTAACCTTCTCTTAAGACTGGAATTACTGTAATCAAATAAGTTTTAGAAATATTGAGACACCGAGTATGGTATAAGTTGAGTTGTCATTCTTCTAAAAATATCGACAATGTTCTTATTTATTGCATGTCAATATACGAGTATAAAGCCAAAACTGCTGCCTATTCTGCTCTTGATAGGAAATCATAATTTGATATGAAAAATCAAGCTTTGGAAATAATAAAGACTATACTATACTTATTATCATTAAAAATCTTCTGGATGTTATTGTTGATATTTGCTGATGGCATCGTTTTAGCATGGGAAGAAATATTTAAAAAAGTTAAATAATATAACTGCTAACAAGCATTTAGTTCAGCGTAAATTTCTACTTGTGCTAAAAATGTACAACGCAGTTGAAAGGGCGAATTTCTTTTAAGCAGTTCATAAACAAGAAACAGATCAGATTATTATAATAACTGTGTACGAAAAAAAATACGGGTAATTAGATTTTTTTGCTAAGAATTTATAATAATTACCTGAAATGAAAACTTATGAACGTACCTTAAGGAACAAACAATGACGATTTTTGTAACCTTATTGTTAAAACCACAAAACAGCAAGACAGCACTTAAGTTAGTGCTTAAGAATATGCTTTATTAATGGACTATCTCGGTAAAAGCAAATATTTAACCAAATAAATAATAGTAATAGTAGTGTCAGTGTTGATTAATTTTTAACATATTTTATTTCTATTTTCTTACAATGGACTGCCTGACTGCTTTGTACAAATCAATGTAATCATACTAAACCCATAATTCACTCACGCATATGAAAATCGGGGAAAGTTGTCTATTTCCTTGGTCTGATATTTTACACTCATTTTATTATTGACGTTATTTCAGATGTACCCACGTTTGACCGAGGTAAGACCACTCCATCCATTGACCAGGAAATGTTACCAATTTTCACCCGAATATTGTATTGATTATTAATTTGGCCTTGGTTTTGTCGAATTTATTCTTGAATGTTAATTATAATTATCTAAAAATATATATTTTGTTCTACTTTATATATTTTGCTCGCATCTTCCATAATATCATGCTCCATTGCTCTTTCTGTCCCTTTGACGTCTGAAGGAACCCGGTTTATGCTTTCATCTTGGGAAGTATAAATTGTGTTCTTTTTATACATTTTATCTGTTTACTTCTTTTTTTTACGGACAAAGTTTCAATAGAATCTCTTATAAATCAAAAAGTTTGGCATTTAAATGTTTCGAACTATTTTATTGAAATTTTGCTGTTCTGGTATGTATTTCTATTACATGGATGTTGATGTCGTCAAACGTTTTGTCTCTTTGTATTAACGTATTGGTAATGTTAAGGTATTTCTTGTTGTCTTTAAAGAAAAATGTCCTTGTGAAGTAGTTGAATTCCTATTCATAAGACCCTTACGTCCTTCGCTGTGGCAATGGAATTAGTAATATATTTTTTAAAATTAAGCTTAATAAAAAGCATGCTGTCCTGGTTGTTGTTGAAGTAAATCATTTTATTTGTATTTATATACCTACATTTGTGCATCTCCCCAAAATTTGTTAAATTTTGAATAACTAAATATGACAGTTAATTATAATATAGCTGACCGGGTAAAAGTTTTTCTGTTGATTTTTTTTTCGTAGGTACACAAATACTAAAATCGCAATTTAAAATATTAGGGGTAGGGTTGGTGGGTGAAAAAATACTTTAGGTACGTGTTATTCTTGTACCTGCTTGTCAGATATTCAAAATATCACTCAAATCGGTCAAGCCGTTTCAGAAGACTGCGATGACCAACACCATATTTCTTTAAAAATATAAAAGATTCTATAATCGTAAAGTACGTCAATGAAATTATTTTAGTGCGATTGGTACAATCAGTAATTTTGGCAGCAAATTTCGAGAGTGCAGTTTAGGTTCTAGATCGCAATTAAAAAAATAAATTCGGGTTCGATTCCCGTAATTTCTTCAAAAAGTGAATGGATAAGTAATGTTATATTTTCTTTTCAGGTGAGGATTCAGATTCAGCCGGTAGAGGTCGCGGCGCAGGGGCGTTACCTGCCAGTAAAGAAAAAAGAAAACCGTTTTTCAAAAAGCAGGAGGCTTGCACGCCGTACGACGTGGTGCCTTCGATGCGACCCGTGGTCCTTGTGGGACCCTCGCTCAAAGGTTATGAGGTCACAGACATGATGCAGAAGGCATTGTTTGACTTTCTTAAGAGACGCTTTGAGGGCAGGTGAGACAGCTTTAATGACTATTAAAATAAGACCGGGTAGGTTTTACGAAATTGAACTTACCTTATCTTGGATAGTGTTTGTTATAGATAATAATTCTATTTTCAGAAGGTTCGGTTTGGCTTGGTTGTGATAAGGTACCTATAAAGTGAATGGCGTTTATATACCTTTGAAGAATAGAAGAGAAATTCTTTCAGCACAGAAGACAAATGTTTATAAATTATCTGTCTACGAATGGCTCATAAACAACATGGACCAACGAACAGACAGACAGAAATCGAAAAAAAATACTTTAGGCTTCAGTATAGATTGTATAATGCCCAATAAAATCCAATAAACATCTTCTAAATACAGAATTTGACCTGTTACAGTTTTATTATAAGCATATAGAAGAATATAGATAGATTAAGTAATTTAACAATTGTTGCGTGTCTTGCTGAGCTCTTTTTAGTTTACACATACCTACACACGCGTTTGCGCTAGTACCTTACAACTACATTCAAACCGTCTTCTGAAAGAAGAACAACAGAACAATCATAACTAACATAGTGGCATTTTTTTGCGCATACATCGACCAGAAACGTCTGGTATTTTTGGACATCAAAAATATTATACGATTCTTCTTGTTTTATATTTCAGCGTTTGTTCTGAGCGTTAACTTTAGCGATCTCTGTTCTGTGGTTCTATTACTTACATTGTTTTCTACTGAAGTTGATATAAACTGGCATTTCAGGATAATAATAACTCGTGTGATGGCGGACATATCTCTAGCGAAGCGGTCGCTCCTCAACAACCCTTCGAAGCGAGCGATCGTTGAGCGTTCCAACTCGCGATCCACTTGCCTCGCCGAAGTCCAGGTACACTCATTAGAACGTTGTGCATTTTCCAGGATCATCATCACCCGGGTGACCGCGGATATATCGCTGGCGAAGCGCTCCTTGCTCAATAACCCGCCAAAGAAACCTATTATGGACCGAACCAATTCGAGAACCAATTGCCTGGCCGAAGTGCAGGTTCGTGCACGTCTGTACTAACCTATTGTTGTACTGACATGTCGTACGCACGAATGATTGATGTTAACCATCGCATAACACCATTCTGAGTGTCTATTCCTATGTGTTTAGTCGCTTCATGAAACGTGGCTTTTATTTTGTTCTAACGAGCATATCATAAATGGATGATCATATCCAGTATACAGTTGCGGTGGAGTTGGTTGATTGTTGAAATTTGCATAATACTAATATTTAAACTGAAATATAAACATAATAATAATATTTTTTGTTAATATTTGATCAGCCCTATTCAAGAATATTATTAAATTAACAATTGTAAAGTCCATTAATAAATTGACAGGCAAATTTCAAAACATACGTTCGCCTTTTCATCATGCTTTGTTAAATTTAATTTCCTAACAAAACGCTTTAGTCGGTAATTTACAGCTGCTTCTATTATTAACTATTTTATTCACCAATACCTAAATTCATATTAAATCCTTAACCACTCAAACGAATTTGGTATATAATGCGCCAAGTTTCGAGTCCGTTCCGAAGTTGGAACACGTCGAACTGCGCAGCTATTATAACCTCGTTGGAATATGTTTTGGTACTTGCGCCTCTGTTCAGAGCGGACTCCAAGTTTGACGCATACATACGTATAATACATTGCCGTAATATTCGTAATTTCTTATTTGTTATTTTGTAGTTTGATGACCAGTCTGTTAACTTTAGTAGCCCGTGATGTCTCGTGATTAGCCAATAACTACGGATTCAGAGAATAATTACTAAACTGTCCTAGTGGTTGAGGATTAACAAAATGCTTTAAAATTCTAATAAGGTGCTAATTCAGATTTACCTACATAAATCTCCTGACTAAATTGGTAAAGATCAAAACATATTTTTCCTTATTAACTACGACAAAATGTTTATCTAGATTATCATTAGAATAAATTTTAAGAATATGACAATTAAAAGAAGGTCATGCTATTTGATAATTTTGTTTGTTTTAATCTGACCCTCCAGAAACTGAACTCCAGTGCTTCAACCTGACCCGGACCTTGACCTGACCTTTTAATTTATTCTATAGGTTTGTGCACGACTGAATTAGCACCAAACATTTGCGGAGATTGACTCATGGCGAGATTGTATCACCATTTTTTTTTCAAAACAGACAGAAATCGAGCGGATATTCGACCTGGCGCGGACGCTTCAGCTCGTGGTGCTGGACTGTGACACCATCAACCACCCGTCGCAGCTGGCCAAGACCTCACTGGCGCCCACGATTGTCTATTTGAAGATTTCTAGTCCAAAAGTAAGCTTACTTTCTTACTACTAGCCCACTTTCGTGGGCGGGAAATTCGGGTTTTCACAAATCCCGCGGGAGCCATGGATTATCTATCAGTGAAAGTCCCATAACATTTCATGGAAGGTTCAGCCGTTCCAGATATTATCTCAGACAAACAGACGGACAAATAAGAAAGGGACTGCAAGATCATGACCGGGGGAGCAAGATCCGAGCAAGGAGATAATTGGCGACATTGGTTTGTACAATCATTCTTTCACTCCAAATTCATATACGAGCTGTACCTCTCTGGTATATTACTACCGCTACTATACTTTGGGAAGTTCATTGATGACACTCCCATGATATGCGGGCGACGGGGGGAAGGTCTGCGCGGGTGTGAAGTCGAGCGCGCGGGGCAGAAGGAAGGACTGTGAGAGTATAAAGTCGTGCGCGGTGGGCATCGCTACCCCCCTCCCGGCCCGCACGGACCATCGGGAGTGTTACGAACGAATTTGTAGACGAATACGTCGTATTATAGCGTTAATGATTACGTAAACGACAAAATTGCTTGGAAATGTATTACATGACAGGCTACTTATATACCTATTGTTAAATGGTGATAAACCAAATAAGGATAAACCTGGCTGAGTTTGTTGTGGCCTCTTCTCGGACCAAGGCGCGTTTGGGTCCCTCGTAACTTTAATTTTAAGTTTTCGAATGATTATTATCACCATTATCTTAAGTTTAACATTTCGAAAGAGCTTGTAAACTAAGCCTATTTAAAATAAATGAATTGACTTTGACTTTGCCAAGTTATACGTACCGTCGTGGATATAGAAGCAGAAGTTTTATTCTTTACAAGTTAGCCCTTGATTACAATCTCACCTGATGGTAAGTGATGATGCAATCTAAGATGGAAGCGGGCTAACTTGTTAGGAGGAGGATGAAAATCCACACCCCTTCCGGTTTCTACGCGACATCGTACCGGAACGCTAAATCGGTTGGCGGTACGTCTTTGTCGGTAGGATGGTAACTAGCCACGGCCAAAGCCTCCCACCAGCAAGACCTGGACCAATTAAGGAAACCTCAATCGGCCCAGCTGGGGATCGAACCCAGGACCTCCGTCTTGTAAATCCACCACGCACACCACTGCGCCACAAAGGCCGTCACAAGGGGGAGAAGTTCAGGCAGAAGTCTGTGCCCGCAGGTGCTGCAGCGGCTGATAAAGTCGCGCGGCAAGGGGCAGAGCAAGAACCTGTCGGTGCAGATGGTGGCGGCGGAGAAGCTGGCGCAGTGCCCCAACGAGATGTTCGACATCGTGCTGGACGAGAACCAGCTGGAGGAGGCGTGCAGCCGCATCGCTGAGCATTTGGAGGTATTGCTGCCGAAGCGAAAGAACAGAGAGGAATATCTTAGCATTCCATGGTGCAGGTGCCGGGTCCATGGCGTAGAGAGGTAGAGAGAAAAACACCAAGCAAAGTCCAGGACTTGTGACTACTGGATGTAGGGTTAGGGTATTGCTTGACGATCGATCAACACTCCCCTTCTCTGCTTGTGTTGTTCTCCCTATCTATCCAAATTTGGTAAGATCCTATTAGAGTAGCTTTGGATACTCGTTCTAATATGCTACTCTATATGATATGAACTCTATATGATATACTCTATATCTATATGAACTAGCTGCACTTATAGAGAGGCCAAGGCCTTTAAGCAAGTTATAGAGAGATTTTGCTGATAATCCTCTCGCACCTACTACTTCGCATCGATAATTAAAAAAAATACATAAGTATGTAAATATTCATCATCATCATTATCAGCCGATAGACATCTACTGCTGGACATAGGCCTCTTGCATGGACCTCCAAGCACAAGTGTCTCGAGCCGCCAGTATCCAGCGGCTCCCTGGGGATCAACACTGCGCTTTCTAGCCACCTGTAAAATATTACAGGAGGCTATATTGATAAGTTGACGAATTAATTGGGATAACATCAAGGATATGGTGATGTTAATGCTGGTGACTTGTCTGGTAGTAACTATCGGTCATGGCTATATATTTTTTTTTTTTTTAAAAGAATATTTGCCATATTTTTTTATAATATGACCAATATTCCCATTCCCCTCCAACTAGTCGGGAAAGACTGTGCTAGGAGTGGGTACGACAATAGACCAACGGGGCGGGGATCGAACCACCACCCTTCGGTGATGAGTCCGACCGCTCTTACCGTTGAGCTATTGAGGCTTTACCAGAACACCAAGCGATTTGTCTGAAGGAACTTTAAGCCCGCTTCAATCTTGGACTGCATCGTCACTTAACATCAGCCTGCACTCAAGGGTTAACTTGTCATTGAATAAAAAAAAATATTACTATCTGCAGAAATACTGGGCGGCGACGCATCCCCCGGTGGTGGCGCCGAGCGCGCGTACGCCGCACGCGCCGCTGCCGCACGCGCATCCGCACGCCGCTCCGCACCCGCACTCGCAGCAGGCGCAACCTGGTGACTACTTCATTATCAACCTCTCTACCCTACCTACTCTCTATTCATTATCTCTACGGCCCACTGGAGGACCAGACCTCGCTCTTTACAGGAGAGGGGATATTGGGCATAGCAATGCCACATATCACATTAAATCTAAATTATAATATGGCTTAACAGTCCACTCAAACAGTGGACTACAGAATTCCCTAATATGTGTCACTCACCACGCTAGATCTTATGGTAGATCTTATGGTAATGTTGATGACTTCATTAACGACCACTATCAGATGTTAATGGTAATGACTGGAGCCGATGGTTAATGTGCTTAAGGTAGGGAGTGTATCACCACCAATTTTAGAACTCTGGACTGTGAATTTAAATTGAAAATATCTCATTAGAAAAAATAAAAACTCAATGTCTTATATTGCCCGACCCAGTATTAGATAACATGATCCGAAACCACATAGGATCATCATTTAGACCACCGTGGCAGTTATTATTTAAATATTGGAGACTACCTGCTTCATTGTTATACGGATGTTATACCAATCTATCTAGCGTCTTCGTTTGCCTGAAATTCTGTTTTTCACAAATCCCGCGGGAACCACGGAAATTTTCAGGACAAACCATTATGGTTATATAAGGTGTAATCTATTTCCATTCCAAATTTTAACAAAATCAACTAAATGACAACGCAGTGCGTAACCAAATATTTCCCTCTTTTGAACCCTCATCGCATTCCGGAGGACACCGCGAGAGGTCCGACTCTTACAGCTATGAGAGAGGGAGAGGTAATTACAAACATAGCCTGATTGCTGTAAATGGTAAAGATAGGAAAATAGCCATAAATTTTTTTGACGATAACAATTTTTCGTAATTTAAACTTATTAAAAATTGTTATCTAAAATCACTGCATTATTTTCTTTTTTTTCCTGTATTTATGTTCTATACATAATTATTAAATGTCACTTAATTATAAATTTCGCTATAATGATTAGATTTACTTAGCCGATATGTTTTGTAATATTATTTTTATTAGTACTATTATCATAATTTGAGACATGAAATTAGGTTACACTCATTTTTGTTGCGTAAATAAACAATTCATTCATGTCAAAAGATGCTAGATTATTATCATTTAGATTAAGGTCCATATTGATAGTTCTACTACTTGAGTTCCATTTTGGACTTCCTCATCTCTCATATAAACATCACAATTATTATGATCTCAAGTTGCTTGAACTTCAAGTTCGATATTGTGAAACATCTATTAATATGGGCCTAAGAGCTTAGTAGATAGTTTCATCAAAGTTTAGCAATACTTAAACAAAGGAAAGTAAACTTGATGATGATCGCGTTGTTTAGTATCTATAAAATCTTAAATATCTAACTCCATGCTTTTATTAAAAATTTGCAGTCAAGTAATGAGTGTTTCCGACCGAACAATTGCTAAGCTATGGTGTAATGTTTGACGCCCACGAGCCACTCCACAGCGCACCGTACGCCTCATACGACCAAAAGACGTATATCGCAAAGACAAATAGACAAAAGTAAACCACTTATGACGCAAACGGAAATATCGCTATCTCATGGCGTTGGGACGAAAGAGATGGGTCTGGGACTACTCAGCCGCCAGTGGTTGAAATTTAGTCTATTTCTCTCCATGAGGTGTATGTCGTTGGTCGCATGTTAGGCGTAACCTCACCCTGTTCATTGCAGTACAAGCCTCTGGACAAGCGCATTAGCCACGTCGAAGACCATAAATTCCAGTTACATTTTAGCGGCATCGGCGAAGCCCTTTCAGGTTCCAACCATTTTATCAGCTCCCCGTACTGACGCTTCCTCTAACATGAGTGTTCGCTTTTACTAACAAAAAGCATTGTTAATATCTAAGCCTTCTATACTGTATCCATCTCCCACCGAAATGTGATAATCTCATAATGAAGTTTGATTAAATTATACCATTTATTAAAAGATTGTCACGTTTTAGATATTGATATTGAATAAATAACAAGTTACTGCATCACTTTTAGTGCGCTGGTAACTTTAATTTAATCCTGCTCGTTTGGCAGATCTAAAATCATTTAATATTACCATTCATACTAACAGAAAGAGCCACATATTTTGTTTCAGCCGATGTATCACTAATCATATCGATCTGTGATTCAACTTTAATTCTTCCTAGTTCTCTAACACAATATCTAGACACTGACAACAATCTGTCAATATTCTGTCTGTTAACTCTGCTTCTTTGTGAAGCATCTTCAACGGGTTTGCTTCTCCGCAGCCACACCCGCTCCACCCTCGCCGGAGGTCGAGGTGGTGCCTTGCCCCGGGAAAGTACGCAATTGGGGAGGCCCTCAGCCTTGAGTTGTCCCGGGTTTCGTAAGTGCGTGCAAGAGCATCTTCAGGCGGTCTTGTGCAAGTGTTAACACCCACCCCGTGTGCTGTGTTGTGTGTTCAAATCATTATGAAACATGACTTTAAAACAGATACCTAACTATGCTTTCCATCATAATCAAAATTAACTAGCAATGCATGAAAGAGAAACCTACGAAAGTAATTTATGATAGGTTTTACAAGGAACAATGAAATCTTTATCACAATCCTAATGACATATCTACTAATGATTTATCCATCTAGGCATCTACCAGTTATTTATAAATCCTTGGCTGCAGTTTCCTAATCTCAGAAATGGACCACGTTGGATAGTGTGGTCTTATACATTTGATTATGGGCCCACGCAAATACAAACTGTTCTGGTTTTCGGAGTTCTGCGCTCTGTGCAACGTTTATAACTTTATAACATCGAGCAGATAGCAAGCAGAACACGTTGCCTGATAACTGTGTACTTCTTAGCTGCACACTTTACAAAGACCACGAAACGCAAAATGCCTAAACGCTTTCTGCCTGCATGGGCACTTATTGTTCCAAGTAAAACCTTCAAAGAGCACACACCGAACATCTAACACTGTGTTATAGGTAGAGCACGAGTCCCACGACCGGAGAGACTGGAGGAGGAATACTACCCGCGGGACCACTACCAGCGGTATCCTCGCGACTACCCCCGGGAGTACCACGAGGGGTACGCCCACGACTACCCGCACGGAGACCCGTATGAGAGAGAGCGGGAAGCGTACGGGCACGACTACACGAGGGACTACCCGCGGGACTACCCGCGAGACTATCCCCGGGAGAGGGAGTACCCGCGGGAGGAACGCGGGGCGAGGCCGCGGGACCGGGAGACTTCGGAAGAGTATGGCGCGTCCCGCCGCGCGCTCAACGCCGTGTAATGGTACCAACAGACATCGATCTCGCGACCGCTTATTTGTCGGCTCTAATTCGGACAACCTAATGGTTGAGATTTTAACCCAATTGAAAGTTATTTGCATTATGTCTACACCGATAACTTCTCCGGTTCACAATTTTCTATTCACAAGATGGTTTGTTTAACCTGATACCTAATGATATAACTCGTACCTATATCAAGTAGGGGAAAAGTAATGCATTGACTTACGGTAGATGGCTGTAATGTAAGTAATGTCTATATCTCGCAAAGAATCCATCATCCATCAGGGTTTCTCCCTGAAAAATTCTTTGCTGTCTTAATTAGGTTAGGAAACAAAATGATGTAGGATATTTGATCGGACAATCTAAACCAAGTTAAATAAAATCTTGAAGTTAACGTAAAAATAATGGATTTCTTTTTCGTCCACCTGATATTTTAGTTAAGGAAAGATAGATTAAATAGGGCCATTATTATGACATAATAATTCAGAGTCGGTTCAGGATAGTAACAACTGTACGCAATTTGCAAAACATCAATAATTAGGATCATTTCAATTTGTCCGAAATAGATCCACAGTTCTATATCTACAATCTACATAGATATTTTGTCTTTAGTCTGATTACCAACTACTAACTGGTCGGAATTGTCTGTTGATACTATAACACTTTTCTTTCAGCTCCGCAATGTATCTCTACCCGGTTTTGTCAGTATTTCCGTGTTATAGCGCTGTTGCTTTGATTTTATCGCCAGTGAAGCTAGTGAGAGGGGTGGCTGCGTCACTGTAGGACCCTTGCGCACTGTATTACCAAGCTTGTGACTTTGTGTTACTAAAAGAAGCAAGCTTTGCCATTGAAGTTAATTTAAACCATTTTTTCCCAACTTGATCCAATCAAGACTCCCAATGGTCTAATTGACGTGGCAACAAATGAGGGTTCACAATTCGTAAGCGGGTGTCCATGAAGTTTTATCTAGTTCCATACCGAATGGGAAGTTTTTTATTTAGAACAAGTGAGTACTTATTGGCTCCTTGCGTCGTGTTTGGTTTGTTATTGGTTTGTGCTACATCAAAAAACCAAAAACATATTGCACTCAAGGAATTTAAGATAGACATTACAGCTTGGTTATACAGAGGTGCTTAATCGATTGTACACAAAATTAAATTGACACGAGTAAATGTAGTTCTATCCTCTACAACTGGGTACAGTAAGATGGGGATGGAAACAATGATAGATCAGACAGACTAAAGCCCGGTCGTTCAGAGTTTGCGTTTCTGACAGGTCTCAACGCAAAGTCTGCGCGGCTAGGCTTTATGGTTTGTGTACAATTGACGGAGCACTGGTGGCTCCAGGGTAAAGACGTTGCCAGACCACATTAGTGACGTTTTAGTAACTGGCATCAGGGCACCAAAATCCAATAGAAGTCGAGTTGATATAATTGTTGTTTCCGTGTACTCACGCGTTTGCTGACGCTCTCTAGTGTACCGTTGGATTGACTGTTTATTTTCTGACTACTACGATATGTTTACTTTTGAAAGCGATTCTGATTCATCCCATAATAATCCTAATGCTATGCTAATGCTATGGAATTGTGAAATAAAAAATTAGATGCTCAGAAAAACAAATTAAAAGAATCTTAGAAGTAGTAGATAACATAAACCGTGGTCATATGGACATACAACAAGGGATCGGGGTAATTGAGAAACATAATAAACAAAATTGCTTCTTTTCTCTAATACTTCTACTGCAGAGTTATCAATTCAAATTTTAAATGATCTAAACTTTCCTACTTCAGCAGGGCTATTTTGTAACGATGTTTCATAGAGCTTGCAAGTGTGAGTTTTGAAAGTTAAAGATAAAATATATGAATTTGAAACTCTAACTTTCGAGTTATACAGAACATCGTTACAGAATAGTCCCTCCAGTTTCTTATTGTCGATCGCGGATAAAATAGCGTTATCAATCGGAATCGCTTTCAACAATTATTGCATGTCGTGATGTGATTGTATAAGTGTTGAATGTACATACGATGTAGAGATTGTGATCGTATCGGTGGGATACATTGCGGACCGGTACGCACGTGGTGCTTCGGTGACGGATTGTTTTGCGGTTTTTTCGTATATCTCATAAAGCTCGGACTATACGCTCAGGTGACACCCCGGTTTGATTATGTGCAGTACACATGGGCAATGCGCGAAAATCTGTTACATTACATACCTACATCTTATTAAGTTTATTCGAAAGTTATTTATTGTGCTTGCTTTACAAAGTAAGCTTGTACCATCTTTCATAACTGAATGAACGGGCGATTATAATTTAGTAATTCAATTTAAAATCAATAAAGTTATTCGAATCTTCGAATGAAGCGACTCATTTAATAATGGTCGAACTTCACTATGTCCGTTTAATCTTATATAATTAGAATTAAAATATTTTGGAAAGCCTGCAACCATCTCTAACGTAGATGACATACAGATTTTAGTTTCTGCTTCGGATGAATTTGCTTTGACTCCGGTACTATGCTTATATCACCACACTTTTACGTCAAGCGTTCAATCAATTAAAATGTGTGAACTAGAAGAGATTTACATAGTTTAAATTTAAAGAAACAGTAAGTTATAAATATTTTAGCGCAAAAAACCGGACCGGAGTGCAACCGGAACGTGCAGTCCGAGCGTTATTAGCAGCGACGCGTTCGCAGCTTTTCTATAAATTGTTTCTATTTGCTGAGCTTATCGGCACGCTTCTGCGGAGAGCGGTGTATAAATTATTGTATATGGATGGTCTGCTTGAGTTTCTTTATTAGGGTTATAAGAATTAATATTGTCTCTATTCCGATTGACCTGTTGATGTTTGACCGATGTACTTCGGACACTCGGTAGCAGTTTGTTGGGAAATAATAATGATATCTATATTTTTGGTGGGGATTTTATTGCATACAACGCACTCTTTGGCGACTTTTGCCCATTTGCCCATTTGCCCAAGAAGAAAAGAGTTTTTTAGCATACCTACTTGGTATAGAGCCTCCCAACACGGTTAATAAGAGTATAAAAGGCCACTTTCCATGTATTATTATTTAGGGAAGCATTTATCAGAGTAAGAAGGTACCATGATTGAAAGCTTTTATAGCGAGAATTTGTACAAATGCTTTGATGTGTCAAGTTTTACGACTTTTTAATGGTCATGAAATGGTATTTGTGTATGTTTTTATTATTTAAAAAAAAAGGTGACGCTGGAAAGATCAACCAAGTTTTTTTTAACTACCTAACTAACATGCGATTTTTATGATGAAATAAGTTAACGGCTTAATACAAGTGAAAAAGTCTAAATACGCCTATAGTTTAGTAATAGTTTGTTAACCGTTCGGGGTTATTGATCATAATTATGTGTTCTTGTAACGCGTAAAGCAACTAAATACCTTTCGAACTTAGCACGCTATGTGAAGGAGGCCTCGGGCTACACGTAAAGACGGGTAATTTTTTTGAAAAGTATAAAATAGAGCTTAAGTTGTATGCAATAAAAAAGATACAAAAATTTTCAGCCTGTAACTTGAGTATTGAACTTATTCGGTAAAAGAGGGTAAGGTATCAATTATTGTTCTAAACACTATTTCTTAATGGACACACCACACTCAGATGAGAAAAAAAATATTGGTAAATTCGGTTCGTTTAATAAAAATTAAGTACCAACTTAGTTTGACAAAGATCATCCGAAGTCAGTCCGAATGATAATCCAATTTTCTAAAAGCACCATAGTATAGAAAATTTTCACTTTCCGCTTTGCCTCAGTCACGGATATCGTTCAAAATATAACTCCACTGTGGTGTCTCCATGATTATAACATCGTACCTACTTGCCTTATATGAAACTTTAGCCAAAAAATTATTAACTCCAGTACGAGTTTGTAGACTTCGACAACGACAGGTTGATGTCGAGTTCGTAATTCAAAATAAAAAAAAAATTCTTTATTCTCTTTTTTATGTTTAAACTGTATTCAGTGCAGATTAACCTAATTTAAAACAAATCGAAATAAGTTATCGAGATATGCGAACTCGTACTAGAGTAACTGGGCCTTGATTGTCTGTCGATCTGTCACAACTTATGTAAAATGTGCTATGAATACGACTTCACCCAAGAGATGACAATTTAGATTTTAATGTTGTTTGTGTTTTATGGCTTAATATAGTAAAAGTCTACAGATAAAAAATGCCATTTACTGAAAAATTACCACAATGTCTAAATTACGTTGACATGACCCTTCGCTTCGTGGTTTTCACGTTTAATCAAACCATGTAGCAAACGAAACTACATCGACACCATTATGATTAGGATTAAAGCAATGATTATTGTGGACATTCTTACTGTTTTTGTTTAGTACAAAAATTCATCGACAAGTTTCAAATGTATGTATGATTGAAAATGAACATCTACTTTATAAAAAATAAAAAGAATTTGTCTTTGAAAGAAAGAATAAGGTCATATTCTTAATAGTATAACTTTAATGTCTGAATACTTATCTCTTGCAAGAAGTCTTGGTGATTGCCAATTACATTTTGCACATCGTTGTGATTTCGATATCATATGTTTCGGCCCAAAACACCAAAACTATTGTATAATATAATTATTTCTATTACTCTGTGCGTTTTTTAATTTTATTTTTCAACTTTCCATTTAAAACGAAAAAGACGTTTTCAATTTACCTACTTGTAAAGTTTAAGGAGGAATGGAACTGTGACGTAATTCATGCCTTTGACATTTTCGCAATCGTGTTTAGCGATATGATGTCACAAATATTATGTCAAATATTGTGTAAATCCCGACCTGGCTGTAGAATTAAGAGTAGGTTCTGCAACATTAGAACTTAATACGAGTGTCCTTACTAGAACTACTTTCGATATTCAAACGATTTAAGGAAACTTGTACTAAGACCTATTTTTTATTATTTTATTATGAACAAACAAATTGACATTTAATATGATGATGATGATGATCATATTTAATATGATAATGATAAATAACTTCCAATTTATTTATCAACTATCAAACTTCGAATTCAAAACTTCAAGTTCATACTTCAGAAGTTCATTAGAATGAACGTTTTCAATTCGTCGTAGTTAAATAGATTATTTGTAACATATATGAAGTTTAATTTTCTGACAAAAAATTATTATTGAGTTGAATTTTAATTCTGTGGTATTTATTTTTAAGTTTACGGACGAAGATTGGTAATAATTCTGTAACTTTTATTAATTAACAAAATAGGGAGCTTCAATTCTACAGCTCGGTCAGGTGTGAAATGAGTTTAGGGTTTTGTTTATGCAAGGGCGGGAATGTGACGTGATCTGTGTCTCGAGTGTGACCTTAATGGTCCTTATTAAACATAGATTAGGATTTAAACCTCAAATTTATTCAAAGTAAAGTGAACTTTAAGCAGTAGTTATTAGGTCCACTTTACTTTGAAGTAAATAGAGCTTTAAATCTTAATTAATGTTTATGAATATGGGAGTAAATTTGAATTGCCTAACTGGATAATATGTCTATACAGTTGTTTGGCGGCTTAGCTGAATATTGGTGGAAGCATATTGGTGGTAGTTTTCTGCAATATGTGGTAATTCTGTTACCTAAAGTGAAAACACAATTACAGCTTTTGTCAAGTACAAATTGAGCTTAGAGGTTCTATGTAAAGAATAAAATACTATGGTGTTATTTTTATCCTAACCCATATTCGGAAATACCTATACTGTAACACCACAATGAGTATGGCTGATATAACAACCAGAAAGTGTGCAGCTTTCTAAAGCTTAAAGCTTTAAGCTACAAATTCAGAGCGGAACCTTTCCAAAACAGTTACTTTTAAAGTCGTGTTTCTTTTATCAGGATTTGAACTGTACTTACATCAAAATATAGTAAAATTACTTTATTTAAAAATTGTCTCAATTTTATATTGACATAAAAATAAGTTTCAAATAAAATATACCCAGAGGCACACTTATCCGTCCTCTTTAAAATGACGCGAGTATATTAAAGTTGGCGGATAACAGTGCCTATTAGTATATATTTTCCGTGCATACGAAATGTTGCAAGCGCGTTCGTTACATCAAAGATGACCTCACTCGATACACAGAGCGTCACCGATACGTTAACTCGTCAAATTGTATGTTTTCATGTTTGTATGGATAATATCATTATTTGTAATTTTAGCGCCGTTAGATATTATCAGTTCCCCATTTTTCGAACAACTACATACTCTTGTAATTATAATGCATCGTCTGTACTACATTGTTGCAATCATTTGTAAATAAAAAATACTTTATATATCTATTTAGGTGTTTCATTCACAATAAGATATATAACCCTAAACCTGTACCCATTCACAAGTACATCACGAAACTATGTACCTCCCGCCTCCCACCAGCCAGACCTGGACCAATTAAGAAAAACCCAGACGGGGTTCGAACTCAGGACCTCCGACTTGTAAATTCACCGCGCATGCGCACGCTACGGAGACCGTCAAAGTGTATGCATTTTACTTGGTTTGCGATGTTAATTTTTTTCAAAAAAAGACTCTTTGTTTGCTGTTTGTGGCAAGTGTCAAAAGAAGGTTCCGGCTTTACATTTAAAACAGTTTTAATTTAACTATGTGATATTGTGTAACCGTTATTAGGTTAACTACAAGCAGTTTACGTGCCCTAACTCATGTTGAACCCACAGACGTTATTATCTCAGTAGGTTTAAGTATTATGTTAATGTTCATTACAGTCACGGTTACGGCTTAGTACGGTCATTCCGTAATTTTATAATTACCACTCATTAACGGTTAAGTGTGATCCTGTAACTCGAGCTACAAGCTACGATTTTTTAATAACCAGCCAAGTGCGAGTCGGTATTGCCCACGAAGGATTCCGTACCATTATTTAAACAGCATAATAAGTCACGTTTGATATATGGGAGTCGCCTTATACTTATACTGTCTAACTATTACGGTTCATGAGTTACAGCCCGGTGACAGACAGACGGACAGCGAAGTCTTAGTGATAGGGTCCCGCTTTATCCTTTATGTACGGAAAAACTAAATTTAAAATGTTAAAGGGAACGTGAAAGCGGAAATCGCCTGTTTGCTGAAGCGGAAGTAAGCGGAATTAATAAAATTTTCATATAATTTTTGAATAGGCGTCATTGCTAATATATAATATTCAGGCGTGGGTAGATAATTATGTTGGACTTATAGACTTGAGCATTCACTTGTAATGAGCATTCGTGCGAATGTTACTTGGAACTTTCTGTCTTTTTCTTTTTCTTTTTTTTTTCAAACATAACCAATTATTGCAGCACACGCGACCGACAAGTCTGACATCTTCATGAAGAATGTCTTTAATATCGAATAGAGCGTTCGCTAGTATTCTCAGGATGTTCGTAGCAATATTTGACTCTACGCTTGCCTCAGCTCGTTGTTCAGTTCGACAAATAGGTATAAAAACAGCGAATGCTCGATGGTCTGTGAAGTGAATTCTCAAATCTATCAGCACTTTTAGATTATCGACTGTTTCTGTATTCTGAGATCTAATTTTATCAAATTGATGATAATTACGAGTAGGTACTATTTTTATAAGTACCTAATACTTTTCACATGTATCTACATCTTTGTTACCTACTGCCTAAACCCACCTTGAGCCAAACTCCATAATTCATCATCATCCTAAGCCGATTGAAGTCCACTGCTGGACATAGGCCTCTTACGTGGACTTCCAAATACAACGGTCTCGAGCCGCCATTATTGTCATTGCAATTCGATAATTACTGTGATAATTGCCTATTGTGAATACCTATGGTTGAAGCATGGACTGATGGACTTTCGGTTTTTTACAACGAAACTATCACAGACTTTTCCCTACCGTTTCCCTTACCATCTCCAACCTCCAACGTTTGTATCTCCTAGTCAAAACTGAATAATCTCTTTCGAAGTAAGCGCGTTCCACCAGAAACAGCGTCTTCGGTTACCTGGCATGTATGTCATGGATTCTTATACCTACTCTGTTAGTTTCAATAGGTGTGGATCAAATCATCATCATTAGGTGTCTTCTTCCAGCTGAAGTTTGGCGATCATGTGTAGAAAACTCTTCCGGTCTTTTGCAATATTTTTAAGCTGTGTGTATGTTAACTTGGTCCACTCTTTGACATCGTCTATCCACTTTCTTTCCTGGAGCACTTTTTTTGGGCCATCGTACCTTCTAGGGTCAACCTAGGAAACTCATAGAGGGATCCCCTTTGCAGATGCCCGAAAAATGCAATTTTCCTTTTCGAACGAAGGTATACGAACGAATAGAAGTATGAGGTTCCGGTCACTATTGGCTCTTTTTAAAACTGAAGTTCGAGACGAAGTGTTTCCAGGTAGTTTTGAACATTTTTTTGGATCAAAACTAAATCAAAATATTCGATTGAGCTTAAAGGCCGTTCAAAAATTATATGATGGAGTCAGATGGTAGGTGGACATAAAAGTTCCAGAATTTCAAAATTAGGGCTCATTTCATATACCAAGTATTTCTTAGGTTTAAGGTTTTATGTTTCTAAAATAAATAAAACAAAAGCACGATAATTAGAAGGAAACTTCATATATTTCATTACATACGTGATAAAGTATTTGAGTCGACACGACTTCCATAAATAAATTAAACATCACAATACATAACAGATAAATAAATCTATAACCCAATATACTATGCTATTCTTTACTTAACATTGGTTTATTAATATAGTACCGAGAAATTACCCTTTTTTTAAAAAAAGAAAAAGAATATTTGCCATTTTTTTATAATATGACCAACATTCCCAATTCACCTCCAACTAGTCGGGAAAGACTGTGCTAGGAGTGGGTACGACAATAGACCAACGGGGCGGGGATCGAACCACCACCTCTCGGTGATGATTCCAACCGCTCTTACCGTTGAGCTATTGAGGCATTGTACCTCCAAAGAGTTTGCCTTTGTATGGTATAGCATTTTATGTTATTTATTATTTTTCAATATTAATTTATTTTATATAAAACCAAGATAAATCTTCCAGGTCTAGAATCTAGTGATCCGCAATCGCTAAAAAACCAAGTCAAGTAAAGAATAGTACAATATACGTCATTTTAACTCGCTTGCCTCTTTGGTGTCTACTAGCTAAAAATTAAAATAATTCTATGTACAATATTTATGCTGTGGTCACCTTCAAAGGTGCACAGTAATTTATAATCTAATGTAAAGCAATACTGTCTAAAATACCGTGCACTTTTTAAGTATAAAGTTCATGTTTACATGACCTGTGAATTGACAATCGCATTAGATTTCATAAAGTGTACGTAAGCGATGTTCATATGCTCGTGTGGATTGCACTTCACAAAAGTCATGATATGTCAGCAGTCACTTGTCATATTGTCATACAAAACCATAAAGTTTTACTAAACACGCGTTTGACTGTCACGTTAATTTTGTGTGGAACAATGTAACAATGTCACACAAACATAATTTACCTACTAAAGATAGGTTACATACACTGGATAATCATAAACGGCTTATTTAAATGAAGTAGCGCAAAAGACACATATAATATGCTAAGTGCGTATAGCTTTGTTTAGATTCGAGATCGCATCTCATTTACACAGTTCATTAGATGATTTGATGGTACAGATTTGAGAAGACTAGATTACATTACAAAAAATTACTGAAAACAATCTGAATCCATTACAAGTAGGTATTATAATTTCAAATTTTCTTGGAAAACACATTAATTTTGATTTGAATAAAAAATAGCCTCCTGTAAAATTTTTCGACACATGTTCTTGCTTAAAATCTTCTCAAAATATATTCATTTATACAAAACGTATCATTCTACCCACGGTAATCATCAAGCCCTGAGCAAGGCATCCTACACATAAACCTCTTTGGTTTGACCGCACCAATCCCTATTTACACTTTACACGAAACTGTTCTCTATTTACACATCACAAGAGTATCTTTTTCACTGTCCGCTTCCGATACTTGAGACCTTTCATTCTGATCAGATTGATCGCTAGTCAGATGTAAAGGTAATCGTTTTTTGTTTCCCTGCAATAGCTTATGCTGGGGAACTTGTATACTGGGCTATATCTTTTATCGTCTGCTTCTAAGGATAAGGCTGATAGGGCTCTAGAAGGTTCGTCGTCTTCTTGTGAGTCTGTAGGGGAAGGAAGAGGTAAGGGGAGAGGCAGAGAAGGGAGGTTGGTTCTCGGAGGGAGAGGCGGTGCCCTCGGGTTTCTTCTTACGCGGAAGTGGCAGTCGGTGTCCTGGGGCCAAGAGCGCTGCACCAATAACGGCAAGTCGTCCGGGTGCAGTTTACGCTCGTACTCTTGGGATGGGCATACCTGGAATAAGGGAACGGATTTTGTAAGATATGGTCAAAAAAGGCACAAAGACATAAGATATTACTAATAGCGACAAATTGTAACTTTCCTAAAATTCCTACAATAGTGCTGTAGATCCAATATTGCACGTTAAAAAGTGGGTCTTGGTTTTCACTATGATTAACTTCTGATAGTGGTCGTTAAAGACACAATATACACAATATACCTGTATTGGATCAGCGTGATATCCTATAGGCTTAAACTGTGACTGACCTGGCTCTTTTGGTCGTTATTACAGGCTGATAAATATGAAAAGAAATGGAGAGGATTACCTCATACAGCGAGAACCTCTCGACGCCCTCCGTGGAGTCGTAGCAGTGCAGCAGGATGGCCAGCAGCTCGTCCGCCGTGGTGCGCTCGCTGGTGAGCAGGCACTTGTACTGCGACGACGACATCAGCGCCGAGTCGTAGATCTTCACCAGCCCGCCTGGACGCATTTGGAGCGAGAACCTGCAACGAAGGAATGACCTCATCAGTAAAATAAATAATACAATAAACATGGCAATTTCTCTCAGCTGGCAGTGCTGTGTCCAGAGTGCATTCCCAGCTCGGGACATTTTAGGGTTTTATAATTTCTAAATTGCCTCAGATCTGGTCTGGTGGTAGGGATCGTCCGTGGTTAATTACCAGCAATGCAGCAGCATCACCAAGCTATTTTGCATTCCGGTACGATGCCGGGTAGAAACCGTCAGAGGTATGGGTAGATTAAACTTCTGTCACTTCTAAGTAAGCAAGCTTTAAGACTTCATGCAGTCTAAGATGGATCTTGACTGCATCATTATTTAACATAAGGTTAAGGGCTAACTTGTCAATGAACAGAAAAACGGACATCTCGAGTCGATCGCAATCACGGTCAGTTAATACATTTGGTGGTCAGTTAATACATTTGGTGGTCAGTTAATAGTATAGTTTGACTCAGTACCCGCAGTTGTCCAGGAAAGCAAAAACTTTGCCAGAATTTTTCATTCAGCACCTGACAGTAGCGTTGACAGCGAAAGGCAATTTTCAGAAGCTGGTTTGTTCTGGTTACCAACAATGAAAATTTGGTTTAATTTTTTAATTCAGAATTTGCCACTTGTTCATTTAATAATTACGTGCTAATTAATGAAACAAACATTTTTGACGAAATGAATCATTAAAAACGGTGTCCAGCTTTTCTTTCTTTGAAAATTTCTCCTAGGCTTGTCCTGCATGAGCCATATGAAAGTAGCTAATAACGAACAAATTAAAATAAATAAAATAATAAAATTAAGTGGGATTGTCCATAATCTCAAAAGCACAGCGAATACCAACGAAATCGTCAAGGCATTAGAAGGGTTTAGTAAATCACAAATCGAGTTTATAAATCCGTGTTACAAACTTAAATGTTAATAAGCAGAACTAATATTGTGTAGCCCCAACACTTAATACTTTAGTCTATTTCGAAAGCTTGTTTAGATAAAATATGTGTTTGTTTGCACGATGTTTTGACTCGTAACTCTGTAACGGATTACGCAGATTGCCGATTAACTCCGAACTTGCATTTATAAATGTTTTGTAGTTCTACATCACTATTTTTAATTTTGTAGTGATGTTATCGCTGTCGATGTTGATGACGATATTTTCCCTCTGGAACCCTCGTAATTTTAATTTTAAGTTTTCGACTAGTTATTGTCATTATTATCTGATAATATAATAACCTGACGTTTTGAAAGTGATTGTAAACTAAGCCTAATTGAAATAAATGAATTTTGACTTCACACTTTTTTAATTAACAGTATTTTAGATGATCTAAGGTTTGGACGGTTGAGAATCTTGATCCTTGAAAGCCACTACCTTCCAAAGCTGCATAAACTTTATTAGCTAGCCTATTTACTTATTGAAAGAGGTATAGACTTATAAACTTTCAGCTTTCATACTTTGATCCATCACTTGAAGACCTTTATACTAGTTGTATTATACAAGAATTACATCGATAAAATATCTAATTAGAAAATGTTATTCGCATGATGGATTGTGGGACATATTTTTCTATCTGACATTCCAATCGAGAAATAGTACCTCTTTCCCCTGATTAATCCCATCTTAATTCAATGCTAATTAGATACATAAATAAAAAAACGGCGCGTCAAAATGTAATCCTATAGCATGTAAAAGGTTCTTTTTGTGCGTAGATTAATCGCCTCGTTATAATTAAATTCGATTATTTATACCGAAAGACCATCTTAGCTCCAGGAAATGGACTTCCACAAAAACCTGTTTGCCTTGGGAATGCAAAAAATAACTGTACACAGTAGGTACGCTAAATATTTTTACGTATGCTTGATATTATTAAGCGTATTAGTGTTTTAAATATAATAGATTTAAGTAAATAGATATACATATATTTTACTTTCGGTAAGTAGGTACTTATATTATATATTATTTTACATACATTTTAATATAAAATATTTGAAGTACATATCTATGAGAATTATGAGAGTTGTTGATGATGATAATAAAAGATTTATTGATTCTATATAAAATTCTATAATCTACAAAAAATTAGCGATGTTTCTACTTGAGCTACAATAAATTTTAATTTTAAAAATATTGCAGCTATTTGCCTCATGCTAATATTAAGTAGGTATTTATTTTCTGTTAAATTTTCCGTCCTGCATATGTTATGTATGTATAATGATTTTCTGTAATTTAAATTTTTCTTAATTATTACGCATGTCTTGTCATGTCTTTCAATTGTGATGATAATTTAAATAGGTAGGCTATTTTCTTTCTTTCGAAGATATTTTCTTAGATCATAGATCTTAAATAACATAAAAGGTAACGTGAAAAAGATCGAATTGTTCTTAGAACTCAATCGATAAATCCATCAATTGCAACACCCCAACACTAGCCAAGTGTAACTTAGTACAACGTAAACAAGACGAAGTGTCATCGTAGAGCATCGTTCGGTCGTAACGTGATCCATTTGGTCAATAAAGGGCCATGGCGTTTTTAAGAGAGTTTTTTTTTTATGAGTGGTAGCGCGTGTTCGCGTCGGCCGGGAATAGACGCCGGAAAGGGGACGGAAAAAGGCACAAAAGCGCGTCTTTTTTCAGAACACCGGCCGGTGGTCCGCCGGCGCTGAGCTAACGGGTTTTCAGACGCTTTGTTGTTGTCTCGCTGAGATATATGCCGTTCTGTTTTGATTAACTATATGTTGACGGGGATAACCGACTATATATTTGTTTCCCCAACATAATTATAATAATCATCGTTTTCATCATTATCAGCCGATGATGACCACTGATGGACATGGGCTTTCAAACTCCACGGTCTCTAGCCGGCTCCCTGTCCTCCAACAAGGTGGAGGTTTATCTACATGCGTACTTTCCAGCACCTTAGGGTCCCACCCTAATATCCATCTGCTGTTCCGACTATGTTTCCCACCCATTGATACTTTAGCTTCGTAATTCGTTGAGCTTTGTCGATGACTTTAGTTATTTTGCAGATCTCTTCATTTCTCATTCAATCACGCTCTGAGCATAGTTAGCTCCATCGCCCGCTGGTCACTGACAAAGCTGAACAAGTCTCGAAGCTAAGTCATTGGGCGGGGCGCACAGTTCATTAACACCATATTACCTAATAACGGACGGGCGTCAGCTAGTAATAAATAAATCAAACTTACTTAGAGTATCCCTTAGGATGGCACGCCTGCAAGGCCGCCGGCCTGGCGTCGTCATCCAACACGAGAGTGGTCCTCAGGCCCGCCGCGCGCACCCGCACCTCCATGCTGAGGTAGAAGAGCCGCGGGTCCCGATGCCTCATGCGGAACTTCCCCAGGAGTGTGGCCACCACCTCCTTGGCTCTCGTCCCCCAAGTGACGGACAGAGTTTTGTACTCGATGTCTGGTCGGAGGCACCGCGCGAACACTTTTATCGTTGTCTGCAAAAAAGAAAATGGAGAAATGAGTAAAGAAGTTTTCAAGACATTAGAAAACTACGCAAGAAATTCTCTTTTATAATGTTGAATTTACCACCGTATTCTTAGACACTGGATGAGTTCGCATTCCTATGTCATTGCATTGATATCCCTAGAACTCTTTCACTATGAAATTCCCTGGCGAAGTCTTTATTAGGAGTTTATAGGTGTAATCTAGGCAAAAAACGTTTCACCAGTTCGGATCTACACGGTCAGCAGTTTACAATTTCCAAAAATATATACTTTTTACAACAATCAAGGTTATTGTCAGAAAATAAAGTTCAATTAAGTTTTCATTTAAATAAAGAAATGGACAAGTAGTAAAAACAAAACAAAATTAAAATCTGGGATGCATAAAATAAAATCTTTCCAGATATTGAAGCAAAAAAAAGAGCAAAGTAAGAGTTCCTGTAGAAATCCTTTAAAGGAAACGGGATCCCATAAGGATGCATACGAGAGCAGAGAATGGCAACAGCTGTGAACCGTACCAATACCAATTGGAAGTAAAAAATGTAAGAGGCTTAAGTTATTAAAACTGATTGGGATGTAATTTGGTACAGACATAAATAGGACCTTGGAGCACAACATAGAGAACTTTTTACTATCTCGGAATAATCCATGATTCCAGTGGGATTTGTAAAAACAGAATTTCAATTAAATAGTGAAATAAGTATCCAAAGTATTTAGTGAAATTTGGCAGACATTCGCGAAATATGCAAAAACAAAAAAAATAATTGAATGCGACAGACACGCGAGTGATTTAATGTTTGTACAATGCGTTCTGCTTTTAGTGACATTCAATTAAAATACTACTACAGTTACTATTTTGCATGACATTATATCAAAATGTAATAATGCATATGGTAATATTACGCATTACCTTTCGCATTCGTAATGTAGATGGTTAGCCATCTGTTACGGGAAGCGGACACAATCGATTCCAACGTACGAGCATAACAATGATAACAGCACTTTCGTCGTAATCTGTGCATGTCCATATCTGCTTTCAAATATGCGTGAATAATAAATATAATGCGATAGAAATAATCAGGTGATGGTAAATCATTTACACATAATACTCGTAATAATGAGAATGTAATCATGAATGATCGCGGGATTGGTTAAACACAGGCAAATAAACCTGATGCTAGTAATATTAGTGCCAGTCGATTAATTACTGTATCAATCAATTGTTAATGTTATAATACTGAAAAATAAAGTATCAAAAAACAAATTATCGCTACGTGGGGCAACTATTTAATAGTTGTCTTTCCGAACGAAAGCTTCCATCGATCTGTCGGATCATGAATCGTGAGCAAAAGGAAGAATATGGAAAAAGTATTGAAATGAAATGCAGAGATTCTTATGAATACCAAATACTCGTATATGCGTAAGCAACAGCTGGTGCTTAGTCAGCCTTCAATTGTGATCTGTTTATCTGGCAATAATCCTTTGAATTTCTGTGATAATTATGATTGTTTTGATCTATTTCACATCCATATCTTAAATACCTACATTTCATCTTCATATATTATTATTATTATTATTTTTTTCTCTCATTTATTTATTACTTCTTTTTTTTTAAATTTTTAACAATATAAGTATAAAATACAAAACATTATTAAAAATTTATAAAAAAAATTCACCCTCCCGCTGCGGGACATTTGAGTGCCCAAGCAACCGGTGGTCAGGGCTCCAGAGTGAGGAACCTCCTCACAATACGCGCCGTCTCAAGAATCACTGCCTTTTGTATCCGACTCTTGATCCAACAGTTAAGCGAAAGCTTCTTAAGGTGTTGGTCGAAGCTTTTCGCTATAAGACCATTGACTGAAACAACTATCGGAACAATAATAGTTGACTCAACATTCCACATGGCGGTAATCTCGTGAGCAAGGTCCAAGTATTTTGATACTTTTTCCTTTTCGGCTTTAACCAGATTATCGTCATGTGGAACTGTAATATCAACAATTATTGCACGACGCACTGACCGATCGACTAGCACTATATCAGGTCTATTGGCTACAATATACCTGTCAGTGATAATCGTTCGGTCCCAGTAGAGCAATGCACTGCTATTTTCAAGAACTGACGCTGGGTCGTACCTATAGTAAGGCATCTCAAAATCGATAAGGTCATATTGAAGAGCAAGCTGTTGGTGGATTATCTTGGCTACTTGATTGTGTCTGTCTTATTATTATTATTATTATTATTATTATTCCACCAGATTCTTTTATCATTTGTACACCAAATTTGACTGTTTACTACAAAAGATACATTAGAATCGTTTAAACAACATTTAACATTACATGAGAATTTCTCTCAATGTCTGGCGTTATACGAATAAGCTTGTAATGTTAGCAAGCGAAAGGTTAGCCATAAAATTCAGTCAAGTGCACGCAAATCATCTGCCTATGTGAAATTGTAAAACAGTTTCCATTGTTCTAAATAAATCTGCAGAGATGAAATGTTAGATACGCGTTTTTACAGTTATTATAAAATAGGAAAGGCTAAGCTAATTTTGAATCATCGACATGAAAGTAATGGTTAAAACTTTCCAAGTTTATTAAGTCATTTTGAGGCACTGACTGCTTTAAAATTGCTTAGTAGACTTGGAGACCAGTTTACATTGTTTGAAATATTAAGACATTTAACTAATTTTAATATAAAGAGACCTTAACACGCAACTCTGAATAGAACGGAGCCTTACTTTGCTGAAGTTACGATGTGCAGCAAACAACAAATTCGGTGATTTCAGCTAGATGACTATCTAGGATAGGATAGTAATAAATTGTGAAAATGCTCCTCAGATCCTGGACTATTATGTCCATGACTATACAATTAAATACTGTATTGTCTTAACTCGTTTCCACGTACCGACGTGTCGAATAGCAGAGGATAATTTATTGTTATTAGATATTCAATAGATCATCGATATAATATTGAATAATTACTCTATGATTGAATATCTATGCAAAGTCTAATGGATAGAGTCATGTTCAATGACTCACAAATTCACAATCATAATATATCTCATCGGTTAAGTGAATGTTTGGTCAGCATTTAGCATATGCGTAACCGGATAAATAAAGTTGTCACATATCCTGATCTTTATATTACATGGTCCTTACGTGTTTGCGTTTAAGGGTAATTCGGATTCTCTTAGTTGTGATTTTATGAAAATTCGTATAGAATGAACAGATGTTACCCCACCTATCCGGTTGCACACGCTTCCTGTGCAGCAGGATTGACCGACCGCAACGCAACCAACTCAACACAATATCCCAGGAAATCAATAACCAGAAACCAGATTCGAAACAAAGAACAGAATAAAGTTCAAATGGATACTCTTTTGCAAAGTCTGTATTGCAGTTTGAAGCAGTTGCAATCTAAAGGACAAAACTGCATCATCATTGTCAAGTACTCGTAATTAATGTTCGATTGTTGGTTGTTATGTATTGTGCTTCATAGGACACAAATATATGACCTCTGCCTCCGATTTCGGAGAGTGTGGGTTCGAATCCGGTCCGGGGCATGCACCTCCAACTTTTCAGTTGTCAGCATTTTAAGAAATTAGATATTACGCGTCTCAAACGGTGAAGGAAACCTGAGGAAACCTGCATACCAGAGATTTTTTTTAATTCTTAGCGTGTGTGAAGTCTGCCAATCCGCATTTGGCCAGCGTGGTGGACTACTGGTCTAACCCCTCTCATTCTTAGAGAAGACTCGAGCTCAGCAGTGAGCCGAATATGGGTTGATAACGAATGAACGAACACTAGTCCATGGTAGTCGGACAATTATTCAGATGGACCGAAAAAAACATGGATATTAATATTATCGATAACTAATTTAACAGAGAGAAGCTGAAGTTATTTGGTAATTTTATCAACCTAGAATTAACAAGATTTTTTTCTTGGAATCGCAAAATGTTTGGTAGAAAAAGAAAATACACGATAAAAGCTCAAACTCGCCGGAAATTCACTCAAAATTCCACGACACAGTTTCAAAAACACCACTCAGCTACAGCCACTTCGTTTATAAAGCCATTATTACTCAACGTATCAGAATGCAATGCAGAAAATCAGGTTCCCACGCGCCGGGATTGTGAACTTGAAAAAAACTTACCTTTTCCTAAGGCAATGAATTAAAATACTCACTAAGAATGACATAAATTGAATCACAACTAAAATTAGAGGTATGTAGAGAGTTAAAACTGATTAGTTTCAGTGATGAAGACGAACTTACGTGAATATTATGAGGATGGAAAGCTAAACGCATTCGCGGAGCCGGCACTGGCACAGACATGACGCGTGCGTTCGAAACGCGTGAACAACACTGACTACGGTCGGACTATGGTTTTAAGTATTGGGAGTTGGGACAGACACTATGAACTGCATGGGAACTACGGGCGATGGGCGCGGAAGTACTCCGCCCTATTCAGGGGGTAAGGGCCCACCTGTTGTCACAGGAAACATGTGATTGTTATTCAATTGAAGGACGATCGATCGCAAAAAATGATTTGTGCCTACCTAGCATTTGAAAGTATCTCGAGATTTAGATAAAAACAAACGTTCGGATATCCCGGACATGTGTTGCAAGGAATAGAAATATTGACTTATACACAGAATATAGATAAAGCGTTAAATTCTTATATCTGTGGGTTAAATGTACTATTAAAAAATAAGAGTGGTTTATAAAATAAACTATTGTAAGGTAACAATAATGGATATGATATAAGAACTTGTATCCGATTTTCAATTAGTTGTAGCAAATAAATATTATGTAAGAATCATAACCATCCAAAAATTCGACATGCTACATCAAATTCAAAACTTGCTATAAAAATTAGTTAAGTTAGCCTAGCCAAGTTTTCTTTATATGTATTTTAACTATTATTTTCTTCTTCAAAATGTTAAGGCAGCTTTGTATTTTTTCCTGCAGTAGTGTAGTAACGAATTGTCTTGAAAATATTTTTACCGATGTCATAAAAACTTAAAGTATCTAAGCTCTGATTCAAGATTAGTTTTTTGTACCACTGAAGCATAACATAAACGAAAGAAAGTGCCGGTAAAAGTGGTCACTGGTCATCTAGTGAAGGTTGCGGACTCGTCTCGGAGGAAGTAGAAAAAGTGTCAGCGGATGACAACGACAGACGTGAATCTTTTACTGTGCAACAGGTTTGTATCGTAGGAAAATTAATCTATTTATGTAAATCATTAAAACTTTTCCGTAATAAAATGAAAACAATATCTAAATATTCATATAACATAGTAAGTAATTGTAATATTGAAGAAAGTTATGATTGAGAAAGTAAAAGATAATCTTACGCTGGTTTATATTCCTTGAGCCTTGTTATTTCATAACATCAATCAAGTATTGAGAGCACTTCTGAATATATTATAATACTAAAGTAAATGTAAGTGGCGCCTATTATTTATAAACATAGATATAAGTACAAATTTGTATGGCTAGTAAAAAGAAACAACATGGGTAAGGAAATAAATCAGAATGACGATACGAAAAAAACATCACCTCTATCTATCTATGAGAAAATAAGAAACACGTCATTAAAAGTGTTCATAAAATTAATATTAAAGAAGGTAGATAACCTAAATTATGTGCGATATTTTTAATAAAGATAGATTCGCGCTTGACCATTTATTGCTGATGGAAAGTAATAATTTAATGTAGCTAAGTTGGAGCGCACTTACCTAGAAAATTTATTTTTATTTTTATCAGACGATCCGAAAATACAAAAGAATTCAGCAAGCGTGCAACACTAACAAATTATACCGAAGATTAGGATTAATTTAATTTTAAGATATATTTTTAAAAAAAGAAGATTTGAAAACGAGATTTGTAAATCCGAAAAATATTAATTATTTTATTTAAAGTTATAAGAAAGGCAAAACAGTATTAACCAAATACCGTTGAGTGATAAAGCAGAAAAGCAAAACAAAGCACTATTGCTAACACATATTGTTAACGCTCTAAAGTCTTATTATTGGAGCTAAAAGTTTGCTAATCGTCTTTATGTGCGACCGTCAGAAGCAATATTCGCACGTGCACGCAGCTACACACACCTTTGACCTTTTCTCAACTTAGTTCACAGTGTACCACATAGATGGCGCTACAACAATGAATTTTCATTACTATTACTATAGCAGGGCGAAATGCATTTATAGGATATTTTATATTTATCATAATATAATTAATTCATTATATTAAATATATTGTTTTTTTTGTAACTTAATTTATCAAAGAAAAATAAAGTTCTTAACATATTGTTAATGATATTGTCGTATTTACCTCTGATCAAATAGCTATTTGATCAGAGGTACGTAAAATGTTTTTATCATTAAAACAGCAGATATTCGTAAAAAACACTTCACTATATCCACAAATATTCGTCGATCAGTTAGGATGATTCCCGTTTTAGATACATAATAATTAATAAGTGATGAAATTTATATTGAGCAATTAATTATCATTTTAGATAACATACACTGATCTCTAACCGTCCTCGACCTATTTCATATAGATAACAAACTCCAAAAGTTAAACAATACAAAGTTCATAATAACTCAGGCTTGGATCAGATTCTCATCTGACTCATAAACTATGAGCATGCTAAATCAATTAGCTCTAATCGAATCCAAACGATTATGCGTCTGTGCATGACGCCTTTTTGTAGTTCTTATTACATTGCAGTGGGATCTATAATCGTGCTTCACAGAAAAATTGGTTTAGTAATTGAATACTGCTTGAATAATTTGATTTGCTAGAGTTTATTTAACTTTATAACCTAGAAATGATTAAAAATTTTAGACAATCGATTTGATTTTAATTTTGTGGACTGACTATAATTTTTGTTTAAGGTTTATATCATTTGTGAAATATATATTTTAATGTGTTGAATATTAGTTCTGTACCTAAAGATAATCTGAAAAGTTATAGCAAAGAAGAATAAATGTAATGTAATTTAAGGTAATGTTGATCTTGAAGATCGACAAAAAAAACATGAAACAATCAAAATTCACAAGATTCTGCGAGATCACAAAAGTTCTGGATTATAATGTTTTAAAAACAGTTGTCCAAGGTTTTAGTAATTTTAATATCCGTTTAATACAATTAGAATTGGTTATATTTATAAAAATACAAAACACAAGCGACAGGACGCCCTAAATTGGGCGAATGAGGTGTGACGGCAACCGACTATAGGAAATTAGGAAACGGGAAATAAAAATAACAATCTCCAACCCTATGCTAATAGAAATAAAGGTCACAATTTAATAAATATTACGTTTTTAATAGAACACAGCCGAAAGAGTTTGGCTTAATTTGTGCATCCGGACACGATCTGTGTACGATCATTTGTGATTAGTTGGTAAAGAAAAACCAAGAAATCACATTTCCTATCGAATCCTTTTTATGTTGACTTGAAAGGAAATTCTCTATGGGTATAATATCATTCGTGTAATGATTAACTGCGTGCATGCCTATTCATCTAATTGAAATAGTAGTCAATTAAAAATCTGATGTCTAGTATCCAATTTCCCATAAAACACATACATCCTTTACATGTATGTAGTAGAATTTACTCTTCTATATTGTCATTCTTAAATTCTTTATTAAGTAATTAGGATTCATTAACGTGATTTCCAATAAGCTTTATAATTTGTTCTCTATTCTTCCTTACTTCTTTCCTCTTTCAAAAGCAATTGTTATTTAATATGTGATACCCTTGAGATATTAAAAGTTCAGATAAGAATTAGATTGTGAACCCTCTGCATAACGACGGTTTTCAAAAACGTTTGATGGTATAGCCACCAGCGTTTAATGGTGTTGAGTCATCTGATGTTTAACCAGTTGTATCCACTTGTTACTGAGATAGTAAAATACGTATTTTTAAAACACTCTTTGTAAGTTCTTTAATGGCTTGTTTTAACTGTTTCAAGTATTCTATTTTCACCAAATTGTTATAATCCTATCTAAATACTAATTAATTCATTGTGTATTATTAAAAATGCTCTTTACAATTTTTGCATGAATGTAATATTATAACCTACTTACAAACACTGTAAAAAATTGTTAATTAACTTAATCATGAGACATTGCTTGTAGATTATACATACATACTTTAAGTGAAAATATCTGAAATATTTTGAAAACTGTATTTTCTTAAAATTAATAGTGCTGGTCTTCCTCGGAATCACCATAAAGAAGCCACATCGTACACCATAGCGGGACATCTAATACAAAAGGAAAAGAAAAGTAATCCGAAAATAGATTTACGAGTCTGACGCTATGAATAAGGCAATACTTAGGCACAAACGTAATTAGAACAAAAAGATTAAAACTTAATTATTCAGCTGTCGGCATCACCTGGTAGAGCTAAGAGTAAAAAGTATTAGGTACGTATTTAGACAGGGGTAACAAACCGTTCAGTTGTCAACTAAGAAATAACAAACCATGACGGTAGGATTACTGTCGTAGAGTGTACTGAGCTTAGTTTTAGTTAAGGGATATGATGGGTATTGATCACCAGTTTGAGTAATAACTAAATTTAAGATTCAAAAAAACAATTCTTTCAGAAAGAGATATACATATAAATAGCTTGCCTTGTCGGTAAACTAATTGCCGATTCTTACTAGATACTAAGTGTAATTAATAAATCAAAGTTAATTCTTTTTTATGAAGAACTTAAACTTAAAGTGTCTTACAGTTTGTATAAATGTTTAAGATAATAAATATTAAAGCTACACCATTCCAAAGCACATAAAATAAGCACTTAAAACTTAAAGTTAGCCCTCTAAATAACGGGAAATGTAACTGAAGTTAAACATAAAGACCTATTAAAACTTAGAAACGAAACAATAAGGTTGAAGTGCTATATTTTTGTAATAACTTATGTAGTGCTTATGTTTGGACCAAAAGTTCCTAACCCCTGTCTCAGCAGCACATGCTAGCAACACAAATACGGCGCGCACTCGACGAGTGCAGCAAAAACTTAACCACAGGGTTGAGAGCACGTGCTACTGGCTCGGCCAGGTGTACAGGATGCTGGGTTCGTTTTGAAGATCCAAGTGTTTTATGTAATTACGTAGTTTAAAACCTATCAAGCAATTGTTATGGAGACTTAATGATAGTATAGTAAAGGTAACAACACCATCTGTAAACAGGTACTATAATAAAAGAGGAGATTCCACTATGACACTCACTAAACGAGTTTTCAAGTTAGGTCAACTGGAACCTAAAGCAAAATATACTATCATTATCTGTGTATTTGAATAGCCCATCACAGGCCCAGCCTTCCTTATTAGTAGAGTGATTATCAGGATTTATAATCATGTACCATGACTACGGTAGCGAACTGAGGGTTATAATATTAGATTTTAATAATCTTCTATAATCTTGATGACGACAAATGATGCTATTCTCTTCCATACTCCATTATTACCGTATAGCCATAATAGAATTAGTTTACGTTTAGTTATTGTACGCAATGACGTATCTCCGATTTGTCTTCGGTTACAGCACGCGATTAAGTTGCGCCGATCGGCATCATGTTAACAACATTACGTAATGACTATTCGACCATTAATTACAGTAACTTAATGAGGATATCTTAGTACACTAGTGTTTCTCTGAGGCTTCAACCGCACATCACCGCATGTACACACACACCGCAAGAGAAATAAAATTGGTTTTCATCAACTATTTCATAGACTAGGTTATAGGTATAAAGATATGAATAAATGTTTTTTAGGGTTATGTACCTTTTCAGTTTCATGTCAGTATATCTGTCTATCCGCAATTAAGCTCAGGCACTATTAGTACTGGAAGGTTGTCATTTAATACAGTATAAACACGACAAAGTCGTAAAATAATATCTCGAAAAATATCATACTGTTGACTGACAAAAACTACGATCAGTAACAGTATCTGAGACGTACAATAACACCCAAGGACTGAGATTGAATCCGGACCTTTAATGGTGAGCTATTGGGGAGAAAATATGAATAGATTACAGAGAAATGACATCCACTCCAGTGTCCCAATTACGAGTCGAGTCAAGTGGGAACCGCGGAGGTAATTTATTGACTTTTAACCGGAATTATGGGCCGGTCGGTCCGTCACGCTGGGTTGCGAAACGTACGGTCGGACCGCGCAATGTTTTTATGTTAATATAAATAGGGCCATTAGGTACTTGTATATAGGTAACAAGCGTATCATTATTATCTTCTTCATTGGTCAATAAGCTAAGCTAAGCTTAAAGAAGCTTAATTTATTTAAACAGATTTATTGTGTCATACCTACACAATCGATTCTATTATGCAATGAAGTTCATGTTCAATTGAAAGCAACATAACAATTAAAAGCAATCTTATCACCAACACTGATCTTCAATTTAGTATTTTTTGTTGAATTCCGAATATTTCCTAAATGTTTTCCTTCACTTCATGACAAATTGTCGTTCTTAGGCATGACAAGTTGACTCCCATTAAGCCAGACTTCTACCCACTGTAAAAATATACAGTGACAAAAGTTAGGAATCAGGGCCATAAATGTTCAATAATATATTTTTTTGATACAATAGTTTTCCACTTTTTCAGATGCACCAATTTCTTGTTGTGATAATTTTCAATATCAATAAACTTGACTGAGTGGTATATACCCTTGTTAGGAGAGAGCAATACAAAACCCTCTATTAGCTCTTTACTAACGAGGTGTGTGTTCATAAAAAAAATAATAAATTAGGTTTTCTAAAATCTGATTTGATTCAAGGTAAAAATCGATATAAAGTTTTCCAACTGCACCAATGACTTATTCATAAAAGGGTTTTGATGATGACTAATTTATTGGTACACAAATGTGTTCGTACTATCCATTTCCTATAATACTCATGATAACGGGTTTATCCCTTATCCTGATACCTAGCAAATTGTCATAAAAAGTAGTGATGGATAAAATAAACTTCCGTTTAGCGTCTTATCACAGGATGTGTGACCTTAACATTGGCACAACTTGGTCATTCATCACACTATCACTGTTGAGAAAATAATTTAGGTCAAAATAGCGCGTTGTAGCGTGAACAAGAGGCAGTTGTTGGAGTTTGATAACGATTTCCCTGAAATTTAAATTGATATTTTTAACCGACTTCCAAAAAGGAGGAGGTTCTACGTTCATGTATGTTTTTTTTATATAATATATTGAACAAAGAATAATAACAATGCTATTTGTTAATTAGATAAAATATTCTGAAGCCTAATGTGAATTTTCAAGAAATAAAGGAAATCAAACATAAATATAAAAATTTTAAAAATATTTTGTAATTTATCTTCTCAACGCACAGCCTTTTTTACTCTTTTATACAATAGGTACCAAGAACAAATATAAGAAATTTATGCATACTACGAACAATATTTAAACATTACAATTTAACAGTAATTTGACAGATAAAGTCAACAGACTCAAGACGGCTTCCGAAAAGGCTCGAACCGAATTTGATGCAATCTGACACTAAAATGTTATTAATATTTGAATTTCGAAGCTCAAAGGTCGAGAGCGCAACGGCGGGAAACCCGAGAGCTGCCATGTCCGACACCACAGACAAGATCATTGAGTTTTTAATAATTAGGGTTGCCAACGATAAAATGAGAGAATTATTAAAACGCATAAAAACTTTTTTAGTTACAATTATATACCATCCATTAATATAAATCTCATAAAGCCTAAAATGGCTTTTTAAAAGTGAGTTTTTTGAGTTTAGACTAATGACGCTGCAATATAGATTATTGGCCTGACATTAGTTACTTATTAGTAGCACATGGTTCAAAGCTTTGGATAGTAACGATTAAAACATAAAGAATCCCCGTTTTCTAAAGTCTTAACGTGCGTGAACGAGTAAATCCACCAATTTCCTACTCTTGACTAACAACGATTTATGTGGGGCTATCTATCATTTTCTAAACTTTATACAGTACGACATTTTAGTTAATAATACTAACTAAATACAAAATCAAACAGTGTTAATAATATTAACACTATTTAAAAGATCAGTGACGAGCACAGCGTGCGTCTCTTTTAACTAGAGCGAACAAGCATTAATATTATTGTGTAGAGACTAGAAAATGCCTTCTTAAGAGGATGCATTTTCCATTCTCGTTCGTACAGGTTCGTAATTAGTCTTCGGGGTAGACAGTGCTTTTTTTATCAAATTCTAAATTCATTTATTTCAATTAAGCTTTATTTGCAAACCTTTTGAAACGACAAGTTATGTCATGATTTAATGGCATAATTAAAGTAGAATTTAACTTAAAATTAAAGTTACGAGGATTCCAAATGCGCCTTGGCCGGGTGTATGAAGTACACGCCTTTGGCGAATAATCTAGGTATGTTTACTCTTCTTGGATTAAATATCTTTTCTAAGCCAAACAAAAGTTTCTCTATATTCAAGTCATTCTAGTGACAACCCTAGCAATACAAAGAGACCGCAATGTGTCTGAAGATACCCAGAAAAAGAGATACAAACCGCGTGGACACTCGACCCTCTGTTCCGAGAACACATCACTACTTATAAGTTTTACTACTACACGTTTTGTTTCGTTTTTTGTTTGTAAAACGCTACCTCCTTATTTAAAGACTTTAATGAATCTCCCAAAAAGGTCTCGATTTTACATTCTAGTGGAGGTAATAATTATAATGGCAAATGAGTCAGAACCTGGGATTACCTGACTTTCACCATAATTTTTAAAACAAAATATCTTGTACTGGTACTATTATGCTCAGTTAGACAAGAAACAAGTGAATGTCAATAATGTTAAAAACCATAGCAAATAATCTTAAAAAATAAAAGTAAAGTGGAACATTTCCAAATATTACGCTTACAGCACAATCTCATAACTATGACTTAAATCTCACAGCTCTGGGGCACTTGTAGGCGTTTTGGTAGGATTTATTTGTAGTTATTTGTTTACTGGCTCTATAATCTTTGAGCAATACATCTGTAGGTAACTGTGTTCACGTTGGGGCAGTTACTCACGTTGGGGCAGTTAAGATCTTACGTCGGCGACGCAGTGGGCGGGGCGGTAGTGCTGATGGCCTACTTCGAGAAATATTTAAGACATACAATATAGGTACCT
Organism: Bicyclus anynana; assembly: GCF_947172395.1. Lineage (NCBI taxonomy): Eukaryota > Metazoa > Arthropoda > Insecta > Lepidoptera > Nymphalidae > Bicyclus > Bicyclus anynana. The sequence goes on along the minus strand of NC_069085.1, from coordinate 936,490 downwards.
AATACGTATATTATATGAATCCTATTACAGGTGTAAGCAGAGCCTAAAATCGAGTTATAAAGCGAGGGTGGATGAAAATGTCGGATGAGGAAGGCCAAGGTAAACGTTCCTGTGCCAAATACAGGAGCCAACGGTAAAGGCATAAAGAGTACCTTAAACCGATGAACTTTTATGACAGAGAGACATTAATTACAATGGAAAAGCAATGGAGCAAGGTTCGTAGCGAGTGGAAGGACGTGATCTCTATCCACCTCTACGGAAATGAGGCGTGATGATAATTAATTAATTACTATGTATCTTTAATTATGTTAAATTGGTGTTATTTTTTCGATTATTAGTTTAGATTATTGTCGATGGTATTATGTTGATGATAAAGTACTTTAAATTATAGATAGATAGTTTCTAGGCAGCAAGAAAGATAAAAAGAAAGAAAACATTTAGCACATCGCCAAACAGAAACTATGCTACTTGGCCCTAAATAGCATGGTGGTACTGTTGTTTTATTTATTTATAATTAATTTATTATGTATGGCAACGAAATGGTTCAGCAAGTAGTAAATACCGAGCAAACAAAGACTATAACTAAGAACCAAGAGCTAAGTCAGTCATCAGTCGATGTTGTTTTAATGACTGTATGTATTCTATATTAACAACAGGACTTTGAAAACGGAGTGTTTCTTGGAATGTCTGCGCAGCTTCAGTTAATGTTCCCAAGAGTTCAAATGGTTCCGTATTTTGTCGGACACGAAGACGCTGTCGGTCACGGTCGGCGCGCCACATTCCGGGCAGCCCTCCGACCGTGACCGTTCCTACTAGTTAGTAACCCAACCCGAATGCGATACTATGGCCGGAAGAATTTGCTTTTTGGAACTAATCTGGAATTATATGGAATAAACTGCCTCTTTGGACCAATGATTAGGCTGTGTGGTTTCGGATCTTAAGGTACAAGTTCGTTGGTCAGGCTAGACATACTATGAGCCTTTCTTCTTCTATGGAATGTTTGTCGCCAAATATGTTTTTCGTCTCTTGGTTTGGTGTTTCACCCCTGTGTCTCAGTAAACATGTTGCGTTGTTGGTCCCGGTCATCATTAACATCTGATAGTGTTCGTCAATAATCAAAAATTTATGCCCGTGCATTCTGTAAAGTTACATCGCTGTGACATCGGTCGTTTCCACGGCAACTTCGTTGTTAGTGACGTTTTAATTTTGGCATTCTATACACTTACGTGTATAGAATGCCAAAATTCAAATTCGAATAAGATGTGTTCTAGACGAAACGCACCCCTGTTATATTAGCCGCTATCCCGCATTGATACAGCGTGATGGGTGACAAATACCCAGATTCTGTAGCGAACGGGCTGATAACCAACTACATATTATATTGTTCCTATAATGTCGCTGCTATTAACGACGATGTCACAAAGTAATATAAAACTCTATACATATTATGTAGGTAGGTAGATCTCATTAATTGGAAGCTCTACAACTGCATGATGTATTTCAACTACAATATTATTATCTTCACATGTTTCATGAAACTGTTTCTTTGTTGAAAATATAAAGGGGTGCAGAGCCGCACCCAGTGTGTAGTGGTGTGAGTGAAAGTGTCACGGTCCACTGCCGACGAGCGGCACCGTGACCACTGCGTTGGGCGTACGACGCTCTTGCAAAACGTATTGATTTGTATCGATTCTTGTAGCTCGTTGATCGAAATGAAGACGAAACTAATGACACCTCATACTCCAACGACTGTAAATATTTAAGACTATAAAGCATCTTAAGTATTTGGTTCACTATTAATCAATCTCCTCTCAGAGGTTAGGCTAATAGTCCACTACGCTGGCACAATGCGGATCGGCAGACTTCATACATGTAGAGAATTTTAAAAGTTCTCAGGTATGCAGGTTTCTTCACGATGATTTTTCGTCATCATGAGAGACGCATGATATTTAATTTCTTAAAATGCACATAATTAAAAAAAGGTAGCAGTGCGCACCCCAGACCCGATTCCAACCTATGGGCTGCAAATCGAAGGCTATTATCGATAGCGGTTATCGAGTTATATCCACTGGGCTATCAATATCATGGCTCATCGTCTTTGTGATTAAAGTAGGAGGGTGATAAATGTTTTGCGATCTATTCTCACACTTACCATATTTACAAAAATAACTTGACCTTTATGTGACACTAACATAGGTGGAAATTGATTCTAGACCATTCAGTATCCCCTCCTGACCCGATGAGTTACTGAGAGTAATATTTTTTAATTCCTCTTAATCTTAATCTATACTTATATTATAAAGCTGAAGCGTTTTTTTTGTTTGGTTGGTTGAACGCGCTTATCTCAGAAACTACTGGTCAGATTTAAAAAATTCTTTCAGTGTTAGATAGCCCATTTATCGAGGAAGGCTATAGGTAAATTATTTCCGTATTTCTACGGGAACGGGAATCACGCGGGTGAAACCTCGCGATGTCAGCTGGTCTTCAATAATGATTTACCCCAAGTGTTTTTCGAACCATGGACCGAGGATTTAATTCCATCCCCTGTACTGCTGAGCTATCGAGGCTGAGACATGGCAGGTATACCCGTAGTTCCGCGTTGCGATCGACCAGCTCCGCAATATTCCGAGAAGTGTCGTGTCGCAAAGCTTTCGACTTTGATTCACGGTGAACGGATCGACAGTACTCGTAACTGTATCGGGAAAATATTGTGCAATAGATACACGATTATGAGGAAATTTGAGAGGACTAGGCTTCGATTCCTGCCCGTTGGACTTTTTAACCATTGGTTTAAAAAGCTTAGTTGGAAGAATAAAGGGAAATAAAAGATTAACTCATACATTTCCTATTTTTTCACGCAATGGCTTCTGCTTAGGTACAAAATAAATAAAACCTCAACAGGCGACCCTCGGGCGGGCAGCTTTCTCGCGCAAAGAATTTCAATCGCAATTCAGCGCGGGAATGCTGCCTGCGTGATGGGCACCCTACCAAGGGCGGCAAATTTCGATAATTATTTCTAGGTATTAGTTTTAATTTTAATTTATTTTAATTTTGTAGTTGTAGTTATATTTCCTTATATTTTATTTTTATAATAAGTTTAGCTAATTTAAGTATTATCTTCATTAATAAATACTATTCAATAAAACCCCATTAGATATCGATCTGCATTAACGCTATTTTTTTTAGAAAATAGAAAGAAAAAACGTGATATTATTCGGTCAGAAAACATTAAGATATAAATAACAATAAAGGAAATTAAAACATAAACAGACTAAATATCTCTATCACTTCACATTATGCCATAGCAAGCTGCAGAGCTGATTTTGAGATCTAAATTTTAAGAAACATATGTATAAATACTCGTACATGGTTTGAGATTGGACATCGGAATTCCAGGTAACAAAGTCGTGGCAACAAGCTAGTATACAATAATTTCAATCATCTAACACCTTCCAAACAAGCGAAATTCCCCGCAATGTCGCAGGTAAACCGGCAAATTGTGCAATTCGTGTTACGCCGACAACTGGACATTTCCCAGAACGCCGAGGTCGCGGCGAACGCGTGCCACCTCTCTTAAGCCGTGTTCAAATATGCGGACTTGCGGTCGAACAGTTTTTGTGGTTATTTATGTCTGCCGCCAAGCAGTAATATTGTGGTCCTGTCTGAATTGTATGACTGTATGACTGCTAGTGTGATCAGTAGACAAATAAGGCTTTTAAGAAATTAAATATCACGTGTCTCAAACGGTGAAGGAAAACATCGTGAGGAAACCTGCATACCAGAGAATTTCTTAATTCTCTGCGTGTGTGAAGTCTGCCAATCCGCATTGGACTAGCGTGGTGGACTATTGGCCTAACCCCTCTCATTCTGAGAGGAGACTTGAGCTCAGCAGTGAGCCGTATATGGGTTGATAACGACGACATATGTCTCAGGTGCAGGACAGAGCTTCCAACACGAGCTTTTTCAGACGTTAAGCCACGCTCAGCGCTGCAGGCGTGTGAGCTTACTTGACCGTCAGTGGCTGATATTACGCTGATGTAAATGCGTTGTGACGTATAGTGAACGTAAGCTGAATTTTTTCTAAGTTCACGGTAATTTTAAAAGTTAGCTCATAATGATGAATCATGAATGTCAGCTGACAATCTAATACCACCTCAGTGTGAACACCACCTTAATACATTCGTCGTTACGTCGCCTGAATATTAAGTAGGTAATACCAGTGACAAAAACTGCCATGTCAGTCCAGTAGTTAGCCTCTGCGGTGACACATCATGAAGTCCTGGGTTCAAATCCTAAGCCAGTCTATGAAATATTAGATTTCACTTTCTACTAAGAATTCTTAATATCGGTCAGAAGTTGGTAATTTTAGCCTAGCAGTTGCACGTTAAACCATTCATACCAGTGATTATTACGAGTATTATAATCTGATAGTGATCCTTAAAAAGTTAAACGCATTTATAACCCGAAGCAGCGTGATGGGTCTAAGTTCCAATGACCCTCTTGTAAATTAAAAAAAAAACAATAGGTTAACGATGATAATAATGGACAACAAACACTCTCATGACGTCACAGCAAGTTGTCAAAATACTCTATTGGATTTTATACCTAAAAGATCGAGTGTACTAAAATGCTATTGTTTTTATAACAAAAGTACTTCTTAATATTCCTATCACATAGTATCTGTATAACCAGAATCCGGATGTAGGTAAAACTAGACATTGTTCACGAGACACGTCAATACGTACTGGTACGTGTAGGTAGTAGTGAACTAGTGAGATGTCAAGATCGTATCGTAAACATGGCCTTGCTTCTGTACGGTTGGTGCACTTTCATTGTACTAAACACACACACATACAAACGCACTGTGCTGGCAAAGATTATATCTGAGCCTATAAAAGGAAACATTTGTTTCGACGTACAAAACTGCCTATAGTCAGTGGCGTGCATAAGGTTGTCGATCAGGGTATGCACTAGTACAACAAATTAACCGAAATGGGTAAATATGCATTTTATAAGATTTCAGAAAAACATCTTTTAGTGTGAGCAGTGCTCTAATCATACTAATATTATAAAGGCGAAAGTTGGTGTGTAAGTGTGAAAGTGTGTAAGTATGTTTGTTCCTCCATTACGCTGCGGCTACTGAAGCGATTTGGCTAAAATTTGGAATGGAAATAGATTTTACTTTGGATTAATACATAGGCTACTTTTCATCCCGGAAAAAAGCCATGGTTCTCGTGGGATTTGTAAAAAAAAAGGAATTACACGTGGACGAAGTCGCGGGCGTCCGCTAGTCTATACTAATAAAGAGTTAAAGTTTGCGATATTACATTGTAGGGATAATCTCTGGATCTACTAAACCGATTTTGAAAATTCTTTTACCACTAGAAAGCTGCGTTATTTGTGAGTTGTAAACACGAACTCTGATGAAACCGCGGGGCGTTGGCTAATGCATGTATGAAGTCCACGTTACTGCCTATAATTGCAACACAGGTGACTGCTCGACCTCTCGGTGATGAGTCAGGCCTTTTTACCATTGAGCTATTGAGGCGTAAAGCTTCTACTTGAGCCGCTTGCATCTAGAACCAAGCAGCGTAGGTCCACCATACCCCTCTAAAAGGAAGACAGCATTGCTTCTTGGGGCATAATTAGGCATGGCGGTTGTACGACTTCTCTCTACTCACTCTACTACAAGTACTTCAATATTTTAATTTAATTTATTTGATGTGCATGTTAATTTGGACTATAAAAACATGTACTTACAACCAAGTTAGCACTATCAGCTCGTTATAAACACCATATTGAGTAACTAATGACCACTTCAGACGTAGCTGGACTACTAGTGAATTAAGTGACGTCACTTACCCATTACTATATAAGGAAAATAAAAGCAGTGACTCACATCGTAGACACAAGGACGGGTTTAATTTCGTGATTAAATTACTGTATTTGCATAAGTGACAAACTAATTTAAACTTAATTAACACTGTGACACTGGGTTTTTCATTTTTTTAAAGAATGTTAGGCATGTCTTTGCGTGACAAAGTTGCGATCTCACTTTTCGCAGTTTTATTTGTGTATATGCTCTAAATCTGTTCATTTTTCCGAGTTTTCCTAGCCGAATAATTTTATTCAATTGTTTACATTCTTAAGAGCTTTATCACTAACTAGCTAACTCGCAGTTATCATACACTTACCCCCTCGTAACTCGTTCCCGTGTAAATACAGGTATAAAATATTACGCAATTATGTTACTCGCTGATAACGTAGATTTTTTCATTTGTGAAATAATTAGCTAAAATCGGTCCAATACCTACTTTCAGAGGTTTTTCGGTACAAACAAAAAAAACTCTATATACTTTTAGTGCAGATATATTTAAAGTAAATTAAATAAATGTAAAAAATAAATTTAAAAAAAATTAAGATATGTATGGGTTAATACCTAGGTACTTGACTTTGATGACTCGTTATCAACCCATATACGGCTCACTGCTGTGCTCGAGTCTCCTCTCAGAATGAGAGGGGTTAGGCCAATAGTCCACCACGCTGGCCCAATGCGGATTGGCAGACTTCACACACGCAGAGAATTAAGAAATTCTCTGGTATGCAGGTTTCCTCACGATGTTTTCCTTCACCGATTAAGACACGTGATATATAATTTCTTAAAATGCACACAACTGAAAAGTTGGAGGTGCATGCCCCGGACCGGATTCGAACCCACACCCTCAGAAATCAGAGGCAGAGGTCATATCCACTGGGCTATCACGGCTCTTGATGACTCAATACATATTATTTACCTGTCACCGGTCTAATAGAATCCGAAAAGTACTCAGAACAGAAATGCACTAGCTAGGGCTAACTAGACCAACGAGGCAGTTTCAACTGCACATCACGCGTTGCATATATTGCACAGCGCAGCATATCTATGCTCTCATTATTATATATTAGGAGGTAATGCGCGTCAGAGTATCCGGGCGGCACAACAATGGCACATCCGGGCGGCGCAGGGCGGCGCAGGGCCCGTGCTACCAATTGACCGCTCGCGTAGGGCCCAACGCACTCGACGCTCATCCGGGTTAGTGATGAGCTTATATGACTGACTGTATCGATATATTTTATATAGTAACACTTCATGAAACACGCCCTCTCACGAAATATATTAAGATTCATGACCTATATCTACAATTTGAGCTCTAGTTTTAGCATTTGATCTATATTCTGTAATTTCACCAGAAGCAAGCAATAAGGCAATCTCAAAACCAACCCTGTCACAAGCTCTGTTACTATTAATCGATGTTCACTTCAAGAGTTGTATTCTATACTAACACTCGATTTCTACTGCTTATATAGCAGTATAATTTTTATATGAAAATCATAGAAAAACCACAAATTATTAGTACCAGTATAGGTTTTTCTATGAAAATCATAGAAAAACCACAAATTATTATATTTGGGGATACCTAAATATCGCCAAAACTATACGTTAAACATTGTACGAGATTAAAATAGAATGAAATTAATCACAACATTTACAATTACACTTGTCATTACAACACCACAAATAGATAATGCATATTATAACAAAACATGTTTTGAAATGAACACAAACAAACAGTTACTATTTTAAGGTTCGATAATACAATTATTGAATAAATACCTAGGTATGTGAGGAAATATCTAGTTTGAGGTAAACTCCTTAGCGACTCAAAAGCTCACAGAAATCTATTTTAGCTCAAGTATTATGTTGTTGTGTTTGGATAACTTTGTATAATAAAACGAAGGGCAATATCTGCTCCAAACTTAGCTTAATCTACACGACAAAACTCTATAAAAGTTGGTTTGCTTCTTTGACAATGCTTAAAACAGTTCAATAACACTATTTTTGGATATATTGGACATACATATTCATAAAATGTTTATTTCATATTATGTAAAATTCTAAAATTTTGTAACGATCCTCTAGTGTTGTTTACTGTCTTGGAGTTTGTATAGCGTATATGAAGCCTTTTTAACCGACTTCCAAAAAGGAGGAGGTTCTACGTTCGGCTGTATGTATGTTTTTTTTTTTTTTTTTTTTTTTTTTTATGTATGTCCAGCGATAATTCCGCCATTTATGGACCGATTTTAAAATTTTTTTTTTCGTTTTGAAGGGTTTGATTCCAGGGTGGTCCCATTTTTTTCATGTCAGGATCTGATGATGGCATCCTGGAGAAATCGAGGGGAACTTTCGAAAATCGTAGAGACGGCTAGAGCATTTGTTAGTGTTTCCATAAGGTATTTTAAGCCACTACAATTTTATGAAGGTCTGGAGTTGGTCTGATGATGGAGCCGAAACACAGACGATGGACAGCAGTTACCTTTTCTTTGTGCTTGATTAATTTGTATTGATGAGAACTTTCCACCTAGATGGTTTGTGATTGTATTAAGGGTCTGATGATGGAGACGAACGAGAGATAAGGGAACTCCTCGGCGGTTCACAGTCGATACCTTGTGTTTGGACTTGATTAATTTGTATTGCTGAGAACTTTCCACCTAGATGGTTTGTGACTGTATTAAGGGTCTGATGATGGAGACGAACGAGAGATAAGGGAACTCCTCGACGGTTCACAGTCGATACCTTGTGTTTGGACTTGATTAATTTGTATTGCTGAGAACTTTCGACCTAGATGGCTTGTGACTGTATTAAGGGTCTGATGATGGAGACGAACGACAGTTAAGGGAACTCCTCGATGGTTCACAGTAGCTACCTTGTGTTTTGACTTGATAATTTTGTATTGATGAGAACTTTCCACTTGGATAGGTTGTGACTGTAATAGAGGTCTGGTGATGAAGATAAAGGAGAGTTAAGGGAACTCCTCGACAGTTTACAGTGTAGCTACCTTGTATTTGGACTAGATTAATTTTATATTGATGAGAAGGATTGTGACTACATAGGGGGTCTGATGATGAAGACGGAGGACAGTTAAGACCTCTTCTCATTAGTTATGATACCTTTCACGTTCTTCTGGATATTCATATTAGGTGCGGGTAAAGGGGGAGTGAAATTTTGTATATGAGTTAAGGCAGTATTTATAAAATTGACTTAGGTACTTATCATAAGAAAATAACGTTTTAGCTAATTATTTTTTGTTCACACTCAATAGGTATGCTAACACTAAAAATGAAAAAATAAAAATTTTAATAAAAAAAATTCAACCGCCTTCCAACTCAAAAATTAACCTAAACTAAAAAGCAAGAAATAACTTCTTACCTATATGCTACCTTCTGATCAGTTTGAAGGCGGTGCCAATCCAGTGTCATGTTTTAATTAAAGTCGTTTCTGAAGGAAGCACAGAAACGTTGTAATTTAAACGGCTTGAATTAAAACATCACTGGCTTGGCACCGCCTTCAAACTGATCAGAAGGTAGCATATAGGTAAGAAGTTATGTGTTTTTAATAAACTTGGGCTTACATGCGGTTTAATTATAATATGTGTAGATTGCAGCAATAATTTATTCCCTAATTAATATGTACATTAATTGAATAAGTAACTATACACAATTATCTAAAGTTTAATTAGGCGTATAATTCTTAAAGCCTACAATCGAAAGCATTCGGCGTAAAATTTGCAATCGCTTCCTGCGGTGAAAGTAAACTATCTGGAGGCAATGTGTAACAGGATGCCTTTACCAATTACACTGTAACGGAACTTTCGGTAGTTATTTTAGAAAAATAAACTTTTTAGCACATTTGATACGGGATGTTGACGGTTTCATATAATTTATTGTGTTTTAATTGACTTCTTTAGATGCCATAAAATATACTGTTTGAGAAGGTAAACTGGTGCATGATATTATAGTTTATCGCTCCACTATTATCATCATATTTAAGAAATAAAAACTTTTAAAAGATTCATGTCTTATTAAACAACAATTTATCTTTCTTTATTTAACAATCAAAAATTTGTTAGCTTATTTCTGGCCCACCATTGAAACAAGCTAGCTTAATCAACATTATAGGCTTAATTACAATTTTTAGTTCAGATTTACCTGTCTATCGTCTGCTATTTTTCTGTAAAGAGCTTTTTTGTGATTTCTTTAATTTTAGAAAATATTTATAGATATTGATAAAATTTTAATAATTACCTTTAAAGATTTTTTTTGTATAAAAGCAACATTTTATCGATAAAAATGTATCGACAATACGCGCGCCACTATTCATAGTTAAGTTAAATAATAGACTTCCGATATCGTAATAAGTGTAAGCGCAAACGACGCCGCGAGCAAAGGTTATCTGCGAAGCTCTCGTGGTACAATAATTACTATTATTAACATTAATATTATTATGTAATTGATATATATAATACTTTATTATTTAAAACAATATATTGCTCGCGAATTCGATCGCACTCACCACCGGATGACCTCTTAAAGTTACTTTTGCGAATAAAATGTGCTTTTTGCGATTTTCTTTTCTCCAACTTTTCAGGTGTGTGCATTTTAAGAAATTATAATATCACGTGTCTCAAACGGTGAAGGAAAACATCGTGAAGAAACCTGCTTAACAGACATTTTTTTTAAATTCTCTGTGTGATGTCTGCCAATCCGCATTGGGCCAGCGTGGTGGACTATTGGGCCCTAACCCCTTTCATTCTGAGAGGAGATTCGAGCTCAGCAGTGAGCCGAATATAACGATAACGACGAAATATCACACTAATATTTTAAAGGCGAAAGTTTGGGTGTAAGTTTGTATTTTTATTCCTCTTTTGCGCTGCGTCTACTGAAGCGATTTGGCTGAAATTTGGAATGGAAATAGATTTTACTCGGGATTAACACATAGGCTACTTTCATCCTGTAAACATTCATGGTTCCCTCGGGATTTGTAAAAAACTGAATTCCACGCGGAGAAATTCGCAGGCGACCGGTAGTTCTAAATTGGATTTAATTGAAAAAAAAAATACCTTTTGTTTTGGATAGTCATTAATCGCTACGACCTACTAGAATAAATAAAACATGTGGCGAATATAAGCGAGCTTTTACGAGCTTCCGTTGCAAGCGTTGCATTTACGATGCAAAGATAGATTCGTATGATATGTATGACGGAATTGAGGCCATTTAAAGGTTCTAAAAAAAGCGTCAACGAAATCGTAGGCGTCCATAATGTTTAGCAACATAAATAAACGTGGCAGTACATCCCCGAACTATTATAAAATGTGCTTCTACTTAAAGTCTCCTGACGTCATATGGTGCGGTCAGCAAACTTTAGTAGTGACCACAGTTCTTAGAACAAACAGCTAGTGCGTACGCACAGGCGCCAGATAACTTATCTCTGTTACGACACTGTTCCTGCGAGCACGTTATTAATGAACTTTAATTGGATCGAGCACGGAACGGAGATGTCTATTCATTGTAAAGTGTAGAATTAATTGTAACCCTATAAACATTATAGTGCAAAGAGTTTTTAACTGTCTCGTTGATCTAGATGTTAGTTAAATTCGTATCATGAGGTCTTGGGTTCAAGTCGTGCTATAAAATGTTGATCTTTTATCTCTTCCAAGAAATTTTCAATAGTAGTCTGGAGTTAGGAAGCTCATGGTGTCCCATGTCTCAGAGAGTACCTTATGCTATCGGTTCCGCTTATTGTTGTTAAAATCAATAGTCCTATTCTGAAACACTTTCGAAACGTCAGTTGACTATTTGTAAAGATTCTACCACCGGTTCGGAAAGCAGGTTCTGCTGAGAACAACCGGCAGGAAACTCAACAGTTGCTCTTTTTAAAAACAAATCACACAATATTATAATTTACAAATGATAACATTACAATTTCTTATAGTTTTACTTCGTGTGTGAAGATGGAAGCGGATCCAATGGTCTCCAAGCACCTTTTTCATTAAGGCACTCATCAACCCTAGTATACAACCTTATGGTTGTGTGTCTAAGCTCTAAATCTCTGGATATTGAAAGAATGGTATTATCCATTCCCGCAACAGCCTTGAGTGCCGCGTCCCGGACACGCGCGGAATACATCATCGCATCACACGGATGTGGCACCTGTAGAAGCATTATTGACAAAAGAAGCTTGCGTTGAATATCTAATACACCGCTGTATGGGAATTATTAATGAAAATAATCATGGTTCCTATGGTTCCTACGACAGTTCAGTATCTGGACTCTTGAAATCTGCTACCTTCCAAAGCTACTTCAGTCGAAACTCCTTAATTGGGTACTGTGCTTACCTATGATAGTCGTAGAAGTACAGAAACTTTCAGCTTTCATAAAATGAGTTCGGGATGTCTATTACAGGTTCTTAATCCATTATGAGCTACGTGTAACTCATACGATGAGCTACAAGTGGACTCTCTCGACGTTGTCCACTTGGGGTATCGTGAGAATCCATCAATCTGATGTCAAAGAAATAAACCTGTAAGTCCTTGTGTCCGCAACATCATTATAGTGAGGACCAATATGTTATCTCCAGGCCAGCGCAATGTATGACGGATACTGTCGCTCACATGTGACACGTCATGACGTCACTCGGCGGATGACGCCACGGCTTGACGCACTATTTACAGTGCGCTCAACATTTTGCGTTAAGGTCCATATCCAATGATGACCATTTTCTTTAACAATTTTATTAACTTCCATTAAACTTTTAGCATTAGCGTACTGGGACGCTAAATTAAAAGAAATAGGGGAATATAATTGTGGCTAATAGGTCGTCTTTTTTTCAACTTTCAACCTGAACATTAAAAAATGGTGCTCAATCCTTATTGAGCTGTTACCTTTTTTCAAGGTTGTGCCAAACATGACGAAGTGGTTTTTGATGCTTCAACTACTTTAGTTTTGATTTTCAATTGATCAGGTGGTTGAAGCATCAGTGTCTGATGCTTCAACCACCTGATCAATAGTGCATACTTAGGCATTGTGGTGTATGGCACATTTTTTTAAATAAATGTTTTTTTCTTTCTTTCTTTCTTTATTTTATTTAACTTGTGTAGTTTTGGCATTGACTGGTGTAGTTTTTAGATTGACTGACGTAGTTCTGAGATTGACTAGTGTAATTCAGAGATTGACTGGTGTAGTACTGAGATTGACTGGCGTTGTTCTGTGATTGACCGGCTTACTTCTGGGACTGACCAGCATTACTTTGGGAATAACTGACGTACGGACCTCAGTCTGAGGAACTCTGTTCTATAGGGGTTTAAAGCAGTTATTTTTATGTGACGATTTTAACCAACCTCATTGGCTTTACGCTAAATCGCTGGACTATAGTTTGTAAGCTACCCACGGCCGGAGCCTTGTTATGATTTACCACATCACTATGGAATGTATTTGCCATCTTTACTAGAGATTTTCTAAACGTTTTTAAAACATCAATCTACTTGATAAACAGTGATGGAGCGCTACCACAGGCGCTACATACAAACACTTGCGAGCCGCGTATTGTCCCGCCCTTTTATCTTCGGTCAACAAGAATCTTTCCGGTCACGTACTCTTACATAATAAGGCTAATAAATCCCGTGGCTTCTTTCGAACTTTTGATTTGAATATTTTGAGGTTCACTAGAGTCCACGCATCGGAAGTCGATAAAACTGATTTCATTATTTTTTTTGTAAAAAAAAAACTACCGATACCTATGTTTTTTATTATGATCAAGTATCTCTAACGAGTCGTAATTACTGTGTTAGGAATCCTACCACATGAGTCCAACCAAGAGCTAGCTTTGGAGTTGGTGGCTTACGACTCCATGAACATCGAGGTATAGAGGCTTGGGAACTTGGGATTGAAAGAATTATTCAAAACAATCTTGTATAAAATTATGAAATTTAAAAGTCACGTTAAAAATTCACGAATCCATACATACTCTGACAATAATCACGTGACTTTAGCAGTATTTATATTTCATTATTCTATCTATATATATATTTTTTATACATAAATGGGAGCGAATAAACTTTCTTTCGACCGTTCCTTCAAAAGAATGTAGTATTTTATTGCCTGGCCCTCGCCTTGTAAGTTGTAATGCATTTAACGGCATTCGTTAGGAGTAATTAACAAGATTTTTGCATTACTTCTGATAATAATCAACATTCTGAAACGATGCAGAATTTAACGATTTTTTTTATTTCTTATCCAATTACCTGATAATGATTACAGTTTATGCTTAAATACGTTTTTATTCAAATACGTAGGTACCTACTATATTTTTACTTACATTACAAGCACTTTTTCAATTATCAAGTTGTAAAGTTATCTCAATTTTAGCTGAAAATTGCACTGGAATTGTTGTCACATAAAAAATTCTCCAACTTCATAGTACAAAAGATTTTTTTTAAGAATGGCTAAGCTTGTGAAAAAAGTGAGACAAAAAAAATTAAATAATTCAGATTTTAATTCATAGAGAAAAAACTTTTATTATTTACAAAAAAAATGAGGCGCTTTATGCATGACGGAAGCATGTGCGTTCCAAATATTTTAGATGTGGCGTGTAAGACACGATATCGGTACGACGAATCGTAAAACTGAATAACTGGAAGCTAGAATACATCAACTACAATTTGTGAAACAGTTGTGATGACCAATGATCGAACATCTGGTTGGTTTCCAAATTAACAGGCACCTATCTACGCCTTAAGTACTGTGATATCCCAGCGGACCTCTATCTTCGATTCTGTGGGCGTAGCTTCGAATACTTTCCTGACTAAAAGACACGTAACGTAACATAAAACTTGGAGGTGCATGCCCCTTTCAAATTTTATGTTACGTTACGTGTCTTTTAGGAAATTAATTATCGCTTGTCTCAAACGATGAAGGAAAAACATAATGAGAAAACCTGCATACCTGAGAATTTTTTAGTTCTCTACGTGCGTAACTAACCCTCTCATTCTGAGATATCTCATTCAAAACTCGTGCTCGACAGTAAACCGAATATGGATCGTTAATATCAGTCGCGATGGAAGTACAGACGAAAACACGCTAAATGTCAGCAAATCGTACGGTCGTGGCCGACAAATCGCAAGATGTAAAAGCGTCGGAGTGCTGCGTTTCCCACGGCAACATTGACATGTGCACCCGAGATATTGCATTGTTCTTACGAGCAGCTACTACAGTAATGAGCCCCATTTGTCTCCAGTACGACGGAGTGCCCGTTGATATAGAATGACATAGTCAAAGATACACTTCACTGTTTTTTTTTGTAAATTAGACTAATGTCAGTAATCTCGTATTTACCCGTTTATCTATGACAGTGTTACTACAGCCTATAATTTAAAAACATAAGGAGATGTTGAGTATACAATGTTAGATTATATTTTACAACTTTACAATAATTTGAGTACATATATTAGGTAGAGTTTTTTCTAGATTTTGGATGATGTCGCTGCATGAATACATTAATATTTCATATATATAAGAAAAATATATCAATTACTGGTCAAAACGAATTTCGGCAAAGTGTATTGGCCTTGTAATGTTCTCTCATAACTCTTGTAATGTTTAAAAAAAATGAATTTTGCACTTACTTTAAAATTACATTTTCATTTTTACATCTATTATCACTTGCGTATGATACATTTCCCATTTTACTTCATTTAAGCAGCTAAAAATGTTTAGAGAGCCTTGATTTTCATACGCCTATATAAGCACGTTCTATGTTGTGTGTCTATCTGTTATAGTACCTATATCAATGACAATTACAAAACAAATCATTGAATTAAAAACCCTATTGCAATATGATTAAGATTACTTTTCGCAAATTAAACGGAGCATATTTATTCTATGGCATAGCTACTGTTTGTATGTAATTTAGTACCGTGTTTTCTTGGAAGTAATTATGTCTTAGCGAGTCTTGCAGACGATAGAGATTCATATAGTGTGTAGACATAAGAATAAATAGACATTGTATTCTTTTAATTCGATGGGAGAGTATCGTTAACTAGGTTAATTTGAATTGCAAAATATTAACTGATTTATTCATATTCCTGCTTTATAGATACTTCGGCACAGACACTCCCTACCTAATATATTTATGTTCATCGTAATAATTTTATCCCGTGATTTCATTTTATTTATAGTACCTAGGTGAAAACATGATGCAATTTAATTTCAAAACATTTGAAAGCATTTTTTTAATCCTCGAAAACAATCGTTTTTCCTGAATAAAAGATGTTGTGTGCTTTATCTTTATTGAAACAGTACATAGACACATGCACCATCGTGATCGGTTGGGTTCTAATGCATAAAAAATAAACATTTTAACACATTTAAAATGTTAGGATTGTAATTAGTACATACGTACACGTATCAGAGATATGATCAGTAGAGTGGCGCTAGGATGGGACGGCGTCGCTCCAGTACATCACGGAGCGGCAACGGAAGCTGACGTCACTTCCGGCCTTTATTACATGTCGCTTTCACGTCAATATCAATGTAATTGCGATACAAATTACATCCATAATCGCACTAATTGTTCCCGTGCATTCGAGGAGGAAAGAAGAAGAAATTAGCTTCAAGGTGAAAATAGCGTGTTACTTATCTTGACATAATGAAATAGAAAATACTCAGTTTCAAACTCACGATTAAGAACCCTGAATATATTCGAAACTGGTCGAGCATAGGTAATCATCATATTGTAGGTTTTATACACTACTAATACAAGCTTTGCATATCAATAGAAATAAAAGCTTATAATCCATACTTAAATAGCTGCGAAAGTTTGTCTATGTTTTGAGTTGTCTCGTTGTTCTAGTCTGAAGGGCACGATTGCCGGTGACAGGCAGATGGACTTAACACCTACACCTCAGATGTCAACGTGCTGTCTTGTGACTGATAACACTGGAAGACATGTTTCTTGTATGTCCTACGCAGTGTTGCTGTTTATAGACGATGGGTTGCCATGATGCTGATGGTGGGCATTTGCTTGGTCTCTCAATGATGACGACAACGACGGAAATGCATACTGAAGAAGTTGTGAATAACAGGTAGATTCATCATCATTACCAACCCATTATCGGCTCACTGCTGAGCTCGAGTCTCCTCGCAGAATGAGAGGAGTTAGGCCAATAGTCCACCACGCTGACCTAATACGGATCGGTACTTTTGATACTTCACAAAACGTAGAGAATTAAGAGAATTCTCAGATAAGAGACACGTGATATTTAATTTCTTAAAATGCACACAATTGAAATATTGGAGGTGCATGCCCCGGACCGGATTCGAACCCACACCCTTCCGAATCAGAGGCAGAGGTCATAGCCACTGGGCTATCACGGCTCTAGGTAGTTTCATAAAAAAAACAATATTTTAAGTCAGATTACAATCTGAGTTCTGGTAATAAAAGTGTAATAAAAACATGCACATTAAATTAAAACCTCCTGCTTATGAAAGGCGTTTGAAAAACAACAATAATGAAATTTATAAGTCGGGAAAGAGCAAGTATGAGTCTACTTTCACAGCCACATGCGCCGACCGGTACGGTTCCCAGCTGTGCACTGTGCACTGTGCAGACAATCGCGAAATCATCAGCTATCATGTCGGCCATCTTATTAATAAGCCCCGCTAATATGTCCGTGTGTCGACGAACAATGCCGAAATTGTTTCATTGTCGGCGTTATGTTCCCATTGATTGTTGAGCTTTACAACCTTTATAGTCGAGCTGTTTAACTGCCTCTTTAAGGTTAACTGTTTGATTCAAGTGACGGGTCGACAGAAAATAAGTTAATAGATATTTCATTAAAAATATCAATAGCTTGCTCCAATTCGTCGGAGGTCACATGAAGTCGTCGATCCTGACGACTGACGAATAGAGTAAACGAATCCTACTCCTGCCTTATTTCCAGTGTGATTGACTTTAATCTCTACTTGGGATAGCCCTTGGCTGAGCTCTATTATGCCTCAATAGCTTGCTCCAATTCCTTGGAGATCACATCAAGCCATCGATCCTGACGACTGATGAATAGACTAATGAATAGAGTAAGGGAATACTACTCCTATCTTATCTACTGTGTGATTATCTTTTGGGTTAGCCCTTGACTGCACTCAATAGCTATCATGTCGGTCATCTTATTTATAAGCCTAGTGTATGTAACCGCGTATCGGCGAACAATGCCAAAATTGTCTCATTGTTGGTCTTATGTTCCCATTGATTGTTGAGCTTTAAGATATAAGATGTATCAGTTTCAAACAACCTTAGGTGTGTTTATTAAGAATTTACTACGGCAATGCTGCAAGCAAACAACTCTGCACCAATTATGTATGTCCCAATTAATGTAAGTAAAGGTTGTAAAGGTAAATAGACAGAATTGCGGGAAGTGCGCGAAAACATAGCTCTTAACAGTTTACGAACGTAGAAAACGGAAACCCGTAATAACATGGAATTCGTAAGGATGTGACGCGTCAATTGCTGACATCCTTCAGAATGTTGGTCTGCCTTCTTCAGCTTCTAAAACATTGCCCTAAACGAGGACCGTTTGACTAACCTCGAAAAACAAAAGTAGGTATGACAATCCTAGTGTTCTGAGATTCAAAAGGAGATCTAAAAAATATTTAATTTTTATTCAATTTAATTAACAAATTCCCAATCAGTAATTTATAAAACTATTGATAAACAGTAAGTATATTTTTATAATTACTTTATCCGCTAAAGATGCGCATACGCTAGTATTAAAAAGAAGACAAACATTGAGGTTTTGTTTATTTAAGTAATTATCTAAGGCTACCCAAGCCCAAAAGTAGAGCTAGTGAACTCCACATACAAACGGTATCGTAAATGAAACAAAAGAAGAATGGAACTAAAGAATAAAGAAATGATATAGCAATACAAAAATTAAAAGAACGTGTGTAACAGACAAATTACTGCCTGTATACGATGACTAACTCAAGTTATATGTATTTATATGATAGCACATGTTGGCAATAAAATGACGGAGCAAAATGAACAGTGAACAGTTGTGATCAAGATAAACATTAAAATCATCCAGACGCATAAAAATAATAGTCTATTTTACAATTTCTGGAATTGTTGTCATAATACATAAAATAAACTATGGATCGCCATGCCACTAATTTATTACGATTACTAGATATCATGAATTGCGTCGTTAGATACCTACTATATTTGAAGATTTAGATCTACAAAATGCATAAGCATCAGATGAACTTGCAAAAAATATGAAAACGATATTTTATTATCAAGTTAAATATCACATTTTATGTAAATATGGAATCATACACAACGTCTAAGAACATGTATCGAAAACTGATAAATAAAGCAAATATGTAACTAAAAGCAATTGGGCTGGTTTATCAATAAGTAAATAAATGCTTCCTGTCACGACTCGCAGGTATTTTTCTCGAAATTTACTGGATGCTTGCTAATTATTATTATTATTCATGTTAATATTGATACCTATGCTTAACCTAGATCTATCAATATAATATCAACATCAGTCTGACCTTAACACCACTTCTATGTTCTTATAAAGATTAATTATGTATTCTTAGAAAAACACAACAAATAACATTAACATTTAGTTTTACTAAGTTCTTAATATAACTGGGCTATTTAATTTAACTTATTATAACTATCTTGTCTAAAGTAATTCAATATTATTCGTAATTCAATAAAAGATAATTCTTGATTGTAAAAAATAATTTAATATGCGTCTATTACTGGTAAGTGACACTGTACCCCGGACTACTCGCATTTCTCACGAATATAATTATTGCCAGTAAAGAATAGAGAAAATTCAGTCATTAACTACGCGAAAGTTGAACTTTCGCTCTCATCGCCAGGTAATGTCCACATGTTCTGATTGTAAGGTCTAGTCGCAGTTTGTTTATGCCCAGGTCATTATGACGCAATCACTAATGAACTTGATTATATACAATCTAACCTATAGCTGAGTGGTGTAATTGAAACTGGGGACTTTGAGCTATGTAATATTTCTTTTTTACAAGTTACGTTTTTAAATTTCCAGACTGTTTGGTTTTGAATGTACTCTATTACAGACAAGCTTTTATTTGTGCGTAAAACTGAAGGTGCATCAGCAATGCAGTTATATTTTTATCATCCTCCTGTGAAAAGTGGCTAAATAACGGTTTTTTAACAAATTTCCATATCAGACGCCTTCTGTATCACTATAAATAATTGATCAAAGCGTTTCTGCTGTTGTTGACTTCTCTTAAGGTTACATACGTATATTCGTTATTGCTGTCAACAGCAAATCGTCGTCCGGGAACTAAACAACTTACAACCAACTGTAGCTACATATAAAGTTCAAGACTGAATTATTATAAAATAATAAAGAAATAGATCAGTTTTCTAATTTCCGCCATAACACGCACGAATAAACAAAGTACAGGCCTGTGCGTAGCGAACAAAGTAATAATCATTAGAGAACGGAAGCAGAAGAAAAAGGGAAGTTCCTTGAAATAAGGAAGAGAGATTGCAACATAACCACACGCTGCGTTGATTAGATAAAATACAAAGTACAAAAAGAACAACCTTATGTAGTGGCATGCACGAAGTATAAAATAAATAACATAATGGGGAAGTTACACATCTTATATATATAGTTGTAATAGAATTGAGCAGAATGACATAACCCTCGTGAACTAAGCAGATTACAAAAATTTTATGATGCCATATTATTATCACGTTATTAATCTGTAATGTGAATGGTTTTATGCGAGTGTGGAAATGGGATAAGCATTTGACTCACCGCACCTCTCTATTATGAGATACTGGACGGATATAATAGAAAAACGTGCGTTTACTAGTACTGCAAATATCTTGCCGGTACATAAATGATACCATTAAATTTAATAATGCCCGTATATAACAAGTACTCGATTTTGAAACCCACATAGCGGAGATTTCTTAAGAGCGTGGGTTACAGCGCTACACGGACAAACGAGCCCTCGAACACAATTACTAGAGTCTGAACCGGTGAACACTGACCGCTTAGCCAATGCATTGTTATCCTCATGAAAATGCTATTGTTTCGTTGAAATTTATCTCATTAAATCATGTTTCCTTTCCAAAATTTATGTGTGAAATATATCGTGCAATTATTATCTGAATTCTGCAAAATGTATTATCCATTATGTGGTATGGTGTGTGTTGTAAGTAGTGACTAGCAATAGCTAATACTTTTCACAATGCCAAATATATAGCCAAATTAACACAAACCTGCACGATTGAATCTAGGTGGCAGCTAAGCAGTCAGCAGTCGGTGACTTGGTTAACTTATTTGACAGCGGCACAGCCGCTGTCAAAAAAGTTAAAGTCTAAAAAGCGATGTATAGTATGGGGTAATAGTAATAGCTCAAATATACTCTCTCGCGAAGTTGAGTCTATAAACTTCACTTAGCCTCGCCTCGCTTAATTTCCGATCGTTGTCGGTTTTTGCGCCCAAGTCAAAAGACTCGGAGCATTCTGAAGTTTAAAATGAAATGTGGGGACTTTAAAATGCAACATCAGCTGTTACTTGAACGTCCATAATGCCTAGATCACGGACTTTGACTTCTTAGTTTAGACTTAGCAACGATCTTCAGCTTACTTCCTCGAGGGCTTTGTCGAAGCATCCGAGGGAGATATACTGAAGGAAATGCGCGGGGCATTTATTTCGAATAGCCGAGGGACGTTCAGGTCTCAAGGTGCTGGAATGGCGACCCCGCGCTTTACCCCTCACCAGGTTGACTGATGACATCAAGCTAGTCGCAGGGAATCCCTGCGATTTGCTGGCGACGCGAGGCCGTGATGTTTGGAAATCTACACAAGACGCCTATGTCCAGCAGTTGACGTCCATCGGCTGATAATGATGACTCACCGTGCGATGCGAGAGGTCGGTGACAGAGTCGTGTCGGTTCTCGAGGCTGCCGAGACTGCAGCACGAGGCAGAGGAGGAGAGGCTGACGGAGTCGGCGCGCGCTCGGTGCGGCGACACCGCCACGTGTTTCAGCATTCCTACTGGCTGTACCTGCGGACAACGACAACTTACTATTAGTATGTACTTACAGCTCTACTTGCTTACATCTAAATTCCATATTCTTTAAGAGGGAAGCCAGCCCCTTGATGGTGATGATATACCTACTAAAAGAAACTCTTTTATTTATGGCAGTTAACAAAGTTATTAGAAGTGACTACATATTCACCTATAGAATATAAAACTTCTTATTATGAGGCTTTCAATTGCACCTTCATCTATAAAAAAAGTTTACGATCAACTTAACCGGGTAAAATATTGTTAGATATTGTATCTCATCTATCAAAAAATATGGAACATCCAAACAAGAAAACAGATAGAATAGACAACAACAAAAAGTACAGCAAAAAAGCACACATTTTAACTAAATATGTTTTGAATCGAAAGTGATGTTGTACTACAGCCTTAAGTTGTAAAGCCATAACTGTTAAAAAGATCGAGGACAGATCAAAAGAAAACTAAACAAAATACGAATCTATGTTTCGTGGACTTACTGTTAATATTCGTACATTCATTGCCAGTAATAAAATACTTAAATAATTATAATAGAATAACAATAATAAACCTAAGCACGTGCGGTCCATTGAAGAGCCGTGCCTCACACTTCCCAATTGTGTTTGTTTAGGCCACTCGCCAGACGACTGAGACAAGTTTTCTGAGAAATGACTACCTGATAGCCGTAAAATCAATCACCACAACTTTGTTCCCAGAACTATAACTACAGCAATACAAGAAGACGACAAACGCTAAATGATTAAAGCTATAAATATAATATATAATATTTTTTTAATTTATAATATTCAATAAAGCAACGTAGCGTTAAATTTATTAGTAGCCACTTTCCAAATAACTGTGGTTTATCATCCAGTAAATTAATCAAATTGCTGAATTGAAAACTGTTTTATAATAGGTTAACTGTTGTATAAAAAATATTAATGATAGAGCAAAACTAGCAATCAATAATAACTTAACGGAAATAATAGTAATGTTTACGCAGCAGTAAAAAATGTAGTATATAATTATGAACAGCTAACAGCAATAAATCACTGTAATACTGTACTTGTAAAGGTCACAGAGTCGATTGGAGTTTATGAACATCCGCAGCATCTGCCTTTGATTCAGTGTTGTAATTGTAAAGCTCAAATAGCAATAAAACTTGACCGTATAGATTCAAACATCAACTATACATATACACGTGAAAATAACTTCATACGATATGCAATAATATTGACATATCCAAAAAAAGAACAAAACATCACCACATATGGTATTTGACAATTATTTCAATCACAATATCTTAGGAGAAATACAAAACAGTGTACCAAAGTTTGTTCGTAAAATGCCTGCAACGTAATCCAGCTATCAAAGTTGCGTTAAAAACTGTCAGTTGTTGTTAATCATTTTCTGTCTGTTTTAACGAAATTATTTTATATAACTTTAGTCTTAGATATAAATTATGTACCAATTTCAAAAAGTCAGTCCAACCGATTTCATCGCTAATTGGATTACTGGTGTTAGACAATTTCCGACAAATATGAAGTAACACATCGAAGTGTATACAATATTTGCAACAAAAATAATGTCCCACTATTTAGTAACCCACACCGGATCAATAAACGTCGCTCATGGTTCACACGCTCGGAATCCGTAGGTTTTAATACATTTACCATCAATATCACTTTCGTTTGTCATTGACCGACGGGATCTTTCGACATCTCGTATTTGTATCCTGAGTTATGACGTGTGTCTGTTTTGTCTGTGTTAGTTCGATATGCATGACATCGATGATAGACTTTATCTGATGCGGAATCTTAATTGGTATTGCTGTTATACTTTTTTTGAACTGGGAACTATAACATGGTATAAGTGAATAGAATTTGAATTTAATGAATATCTAACTAAGATAATTAGATGGAAATTTACTTCTTCTTTTCTCATTACTTTTACTCGCGTATTTTATTTATGTTACCTTTATTTGTTAATGTTAACAACCAATTGATTTACCAATAAAATTATTCCTTCACTAAAAATAATATTAAATAAGATAAAGCATAATCTATACTAACATTATAAAGCTGAAGAGTTTGTTTGTTTGATTGAACGCGATAATCTACTGGTCCGATTTCAAAAATTCTTTCAGTGTTAGATAGCCCATTTATCGAGGAAGCCTGTAGGCTATATATTATCTCCATATTACTACGGGAACGGGAACCACGCGGGTGAAGCCGCGCGGCGTCTGCTAGTTTTAAAATAAAGTGTAACAATATGTTTTGACAATGTTAAAAAAACTGATCAGGTTAATAAAACAATTTAAGTTTACATAAACGAATAAATTATAATCCCTACTAAAAACTAAAACTCTGAAGACCTCAATATTGTAATATATCACAATATGACCTATACTAAACCACAACCATAACATATCAACATAACATAACATATCAACAAGTCATTAACATTTACAGTTGTAAGTTCGGCAGTTGCAAAACTCTGAACAATAGGACACGCCCACTGGTTCAGACACGACGCACTGATACGATGAAATACGGGTGCACCGTGTTTGGTAATGTGGAAATTAAATATACATTTGCCGATTTGTCTGTTTTATGTTATGTTGGCATAGCTTCAGAATGTATTCTATTACTATTTAATTAGCACAACATATCGGTTGGTTCTACTTGTACTTCTAATTAATCCTAATCATCGTCTCCCTACTGGGCCAGACCTATTCTTTTATAAGACACGGGATTTTTTTCTAACTAACACTAATCTTTATTTCTTTAATTGATTAATTCTATGATTATACAACTTAACGCCTCAGTGTTTTAATATATTATTAATATTTTTGAATACGGTCGTATTGGGTTGAATTTGCGTCTCAGAGCCAATTAAATTAATTTTTTACGTCAAGTCCTCACTAAGGAATTTCAAGTCCTCAAGGAAGAAATTGGTTTTTTTATTGGAACGAATTAATTGGTTATTTATATTTCGTTCAATTAGACAGTCGCTTCAGAAGCAATAATATTCAGAAGCGTTTTGTTACATAAACTATTTTACTATTTGTTTCTAAGTATGTATATTTAAATCAACTTCTGAATGTAATTGTTGTTACTTCGTCTACTTAAGTTTCTATTTAAGCATGCAACATTTTCACAGTTTCTTTCAATCGTTTTAATGTTTCATAAAAACCGTACGTGTTGCATATCAACACATTACTTACAAATATATTGTTCATCATTGCTGCACGCTCGTTTAAATCAATTTGCATAAAATCGATGGCAGTCATTGCGATATGATAACTAATCGATGAAAATATCATCGATTATTTTTCCTGGACATACGAGTAGTTAAGTTATTTTAGAGATTATGGAGCGTGACCAAAAAAAATGGGTTCTCATTTACAAAGTTTTAGTAGAATATCATAGTTAGTTATTGTCATGTATCACCGATAATATTAAAACCATTTGCTTTTTCTTTCTCCTAAACACAATTATTAATGACAGTATTGAACGCCCTTTCTAAATGTATGTTTCGCGATTTGTATGACTTGATCTTGTTAAAAACTGCAGTGAATAAGCATCATACAAACAAATCGTTTTATATTATCTGCATTGGTGAGTTAACAAATAGATTGCTTTCAACTAAAGTAATTTACTGATTAAGAGCCATTATCTTAATTTTAACTGTAAATTATAATTAATATTTCGCAATGTGTCTCTATCTCTCTAATATTGCCCAACTTTTCTGGTTCAATCAATGATGCAATACACTACTGTTGTCTTTAATCAATGATTAACTCTTTTCATTGAGAGCCATTTTTGTGATGACCAAATAAAGCATAGCTGGTCAAGACCAAATTAATTTATGAGCCGTTACTAATTTTATAGACTGTCATACATCATTTGCATAGAGTTATAATGTAAATATAGGCATAATATGTAACTTATGGATTTTTTTCCTATTTCCTTTTTCTGATTGTCTACTGGTACCAGTAAAGTACCCAAAGCACCGAAACGGAGATTAGGTGCAGGCATTTATTTTTCCCTATATTGGAGTAGGTTCGAAGACCAAACGAATGGAATTGCTTAAGAAAGTAGGACTGAGAGAGAAGAGGAGGGAGCTAAAATCTATAAATAACATGTTGAAAATTTGTGAACCAATCGGAATATGTTAGTATTTGATAATTATTAAGAAATAATTTTCTAACAAAGTTACGTTATTATACTTATTTAAATAATCTGCTTTTGTGAGTTTCACGTTATCTTCCATATGATCATAAATTTTATAGCGTCTTAGCTGTTTCCCGCAGAATCATCAGAATATTGTGATAACTTTTACAATTCTCCAAATCGATTCATTATTTACTTCTCAGTCTGTGGGCATGCTATAATCCGTTCCAGACCTAACGCTAACAGAGCTAACGTTTTGTCCAGGCTATAATCTCTGTGCCATACAGAACCAGAAAGTCATTATGCCGACTTTGAAGGAATATCCAACCATCCACCCCAACTTTGGCATTTTTAGTTTAGTCAGATAAGATGTTGCATGCTAGTCGAATGCATCAGCAGCTTCGTCGATACGTAACAAACGCTTCCCTGGGAACTGCTCGGTGCGTGCGTTGCGTGTCGGTTTACATCACTACAGGAAGTCCGTGTACCATATAATACCATTCTTCCTACTGATTGGCACACTGTTAATGATGATACATTCGATTAATTGTTTATATCGTACCTGTTTTACAACTTGTAGTTTTGCTTACTAATTTAAATTAATCATAACTTTGTATAAACTGTTCCGTAGATTGATTTAATTAAATGAAACAATATTATGTCTCATTCTGTATTGTATTCGTAATATCCTCTCTTGATATGGAAGGGAGTCTGGCGCTGTAGTGGGCTGTTAAAACAGGCTGATACTGATGATGATTGATGATGATGATGTCTCATTCCTGACAAACGGCTTTGGAGCCACATGATGGGTGTAAGATACACATATATTAAATAAATAGCTTCTTACTCTAGTCTTACGAGCGCTCCGAGACATGAAGGCGTAACACAACCAACTACCTAATAAATAATTGTATATTTATAACTACCTAATAATTAATTGTATATTTAATTTTATAACAAGTGTAACCCATGTTTAAAGCAAATAAATAAATTATTATTATTATTATTATTATTATTATTACCCAATTCTGAACTTAAAATGAGAATTTTTTTAAAGTCCGACCCAAGACTCGAACTCATGATCTAATGATCCAATGTCAGAAGCTGGCACACTAGCCGCTAAATATGAAGAGAATGTTAACGTTTTGTAGTTTTTGAACAGACCGCTAGTTAAAGAATTAAGTTAGAAGACTTATTTACTTTTATGGTTAATTCAGTGTTTGATGCAAATAGCGAGCTGCTACAATCCGCTGCCTATTTCCACCACGCCAAAACAAGAAACGCATTAGCATACTTCAACAGTAAATCCAATGGAACATGGCTCCCATGCTAATAAATTCGCATTAATCCGTTTCGGAGACGTATTTCCAAACACAAACAAAGGAAAGAGCAAATATGCTATATGCGGAATGCTGACGCTTTATAGCTTCCAATCTAAACAGTTGATATTGGCTCGGAGATCGGAAACTGACGTCAAAATATGGAAATGAAAGGAGAAGTATAATGATGACTTTAACGAATAGGACTAGATTTTTGAGCTTATTATAAACATTGATCATAAAATATAGAACCTGCCATTTGAACCTTTGGTGTTACCTTGTAATGAATGAATTTTGATTTAGAAGGATGGCGTATTAAATAAGCACCTAAAGCCAAAAAAGTCTCAAACAAAGCAATATTTTTACAATTCAATAAATTGAATGATTTTCCATGGAAGATTTATTCTACGAAATATTTTTTTTTTCTAAAGCTTGATGAAGTTGCAATCTAAAACATAAGTAATAGCTGTGATAGTTCTGTGGAAAAATCCCAATAAAAAACATAATACATTTACAGGGTCTCTTTTCTCATAGACGAAGTTTAAGAACTCAGACCTACCATACTGATCCATAGTTGATTGACAGGTCAACATACAAGGCAATCTACTGAAGTAATAAACCCTATAACATATCCGATACCTCTACTAAACAACTAAATGCGTTCCAAAAATGGCCAGACAGTGTATTAAAGTATTAATAGTCCAAACACGTTGCTAATTAATGGAATTTGTTGAGGAAACCATAAACGGCGACGGGATGTGGCGCATGTTTACGAAATTATAAACGCGATTGGGCGGCGTGGCTCACGGCTGAATCCATTAGCTACTAGAGTTACGAGAGTAGCTAACGGTTAGTAGTATGGATGAGTAGTAGAGAAGGTCTCCTACCCATAGTCTAGGCCCTAATGATGGTAATGAGATCTCCCCCTAGACTCTAGGGGGAGATCTCATTACCATCATTATTACCAACACTTATATTACTGTTGACACACGTGATATTTAAGTTCTGTAAATGCACATAACTGAAAAAGGAGGTGCCGGACTTGATTCGAATCTATGCACTCCGATATCGAAGGCAGAGGTCATGCCCACTGGGCTCTCACAGCTCAGGAAAGAGATCTTAATTGATAATATTATGGTGGATGAATAAAATATCCATTGTACGTACAGGTTAAAGCATGTAAAACTTTACACTGTAGCGAATCTAACATCTATACGGCGCTTCTTATTGCAAGACAGATTAATTTAATGGCCTTTGGACTTCGGTTTCTTTGTTATTCTTTTTAACCGACTTCCAAAAAGGAGGAGGTTCTACGTTCGGCTGTATGTATGTTTTTTAATATATAGAGGGGGGGAGGGGGGTTTAGTTGATCTCTATTCTCAGTGTCCTAGCACTGATTTTTTGTACCTATTGAGGTTGCAAGTCTTGATACGTCTTAACCCTTTTGGTTTAAAAATTGCTTTTATTTCTGTAAAAATATAGTGTTTTTATTAAGTCTAACAATGAATTAATAAAATGATGACGTCAGAGATAAAGTAATTCATACTTTACTTAGGTCACTCTATAGTGCCTTAAAAACACACATGTAGGTATGTGTGTTTTTATAATACCTACGATGTGCTAACAAGCCGGAGCATATACAAAGGTAGATACGAGTTGGTAGTCGGTAGTGGTACGTCTTAAAGTGGCTTGTTCCTCTGATTAGTTGCATCCAGGTCAGCTCGTAATTGATAAACACGGGAATTACCCGCAAGACCTAGGCATTAATCATCAAAGACCCTATGTAGCAACAAGGACAAATAAAAATTACAATCTTGAAGTATATTCAATACAAATATTTATCTACGGTTTCGAGGTATTTTTTATTGGAAGAGTTGATGAAACAAACATTTATTAGGAGGATGACGCACCTGAAGTTAAGTGGTAACTATTAGCAATCAAGCAAGTAGACGTAGGTACAATGTATGTAAAACTTATTATTTGTGCTTACAAACGACACACCTTTATTTACATAACAATGTTAAATCTTGAACCTGACCAAACCCTAGGTTCGCTTTAGATACTCCGTAATAAGATAACCGTACGTGGTAATTTTATATATTAATTAGTTTCCCCGGGTCATCGCTCGCGTTAGGGCGAGTACACACGTAACGCGATGCGCGGTCATGCTACAAAACACAAACCGTATCAAAGGTTCGGGTTACTGCCGCTATTTCATCGACGCCGTGAGAGAGCTTTCTCAGTTATCAAAGTTTGACGACCTTTAGCAGCAGTGACTACTGACCTTAAGTCTTGAGTCTCAGGTTAGATTCCCAACTAAGTGGATTTGGGAATTTATAATTTTTTTCTGGTGGTGCAGTAGGTTTTGAGTGTAATCACAACACAACAAATGATAACTACTAAACAATTTGTCTCTGCTTTGCTGACGCTTCTTCAGTTTCGCACACAAACAAGCACTTTACTATTACAACCAAAATCACATAGTCTTCAGAAAATAAAGATTCTAACCTGTGTAGATTTTTTTTTTCAACTAGTACCTACACAAAATGCAATACGGCTATATATGTAGTTCCTGCATATTTATGTTATAGATATTGATGTCAAAAACCCGAAAATAACATTTATCCAACCTGCCTACTATGTAAGTTAACGTTTGCAAATTAATATGATAATTACTTATAATTATTTGTTATGCAAAAATAGACATTGAACGTGAGAAAATCGTATAGAAACATCTCAGCGAATCGTTCCAAGAAACAAACGCAGCTAAACTTATGAAACCAGATATAGGTATTATGTACTTCGTATTCGATATTCAATCCTTCGCTTCAGACGGCGTACGTGACATCGCGAACAATAGATATTGCCCTTTGCATACTACGGCTGAGTTGCACAAGGGATAACAGGCGCCAAGGTGAAGGTCGGATGGCTTAAATTCCCATGTGGCTTTGTACATTCTCAGCTTTAAGGCTGTTTTACACGCGAATAAAAATACTGTATTTTTAATTGATTAAAAAAATGTATAAGCTCTGTATTCGATCCTTGGCCTCCATTCGCACGAGCATTTTTTTAACGGGCGTTAAAAAGCGTTCAAATACAGTATGAAGTTAAATGAAGGTCTATTTTCAACGGCCAAAATTGAAAATGCAACACTGCTCGAATAAAAAGCGTCGCGTTTTTAAAACGCTGACATATACTTGGAAATGCATTTGTTATATTTGGACGCTCGTGCGAATGGGTGCTAATGACTGTAAAAATACTAAAACTTTTTGTTTATCCTACTTCTGATTTAACCTTTCTTTACTACAATGGACAATAATTGGATTCACAGAAATTGGAGTAAAAACAGTAATTAATGAATTTAATCCAGCGTATTTTCGAGTATACTATTTATTTTGAGATAGAATGATCCCGATTCCAAAAAATCTTTTCGTAGTCCAGTAGAGAATAACTGAGGACATATTAATTAATATTCCGTCTGCGAACACCTTTATATCAGTAAGATTTTCCACACAATAAGAATATTAATCAAGTCTTTGGAGTCTTTCAATCGTAAAAATATGATTTGCTGTACTGTAATTCAACATTTCAGAGGCTTTAGACTAAACTATCTGGAAAAGCCTGGTACAAAAAATGAATCATGCTCCGCGATGGATGTTCAACATCTAAATAAAATGTAATAAGGTGCTACGTCTCGTGGAAAGCACATAGAACCAATGCATCGGTGTTGAAATAACTTATACATTTTAAAGAGACTGTCTACCACCAGTCTTCAGAGGATCCTCGTGTCACATTGCCAGGAGAGAAGGAGATAACTTAGAGAAACTAGTGATCTCTGGCAGTGGAAGGAAAGAGACCCCGAGGATATAGCCCGATATATTGGTTAGACCAAATCTGCGCCACTCTCCACACCAAGGTACAGGAAGCTCGAGTAGCCGAAGTAGTAGTAGGAGAAGTCGCGAGAAGCCGAGTCACATGGCGCGACATCGTTAAGAAGCAAGCTTGTGTTAGGGGTC
Source organism: Bicyclus anynana (assembly GCF_947172395.1). Taxonomy (NCBI): domain Eukaryota; kingdom Metazoa; phylum Arthropoda; class Insecta; order Lepidoptera; family Nymphalidae; genus Bicyclus; species Bicyclus anynana. The sequence continues at coordinate 905,024 of NC_069085.1, read as the reverse complement.
ACGACCCTCAGTAATGAGGAATACGACGCAAGGAGAAGGGCACTTACCACCTTACCACCAGGTGCGTCATCTGCCATGAGCTAATTGATGGATCGTGGATAAAGGTCCTTTGAATGCCTTGTAAAGTGTTGCTCTACATTATAGAAGATAGTAATAGATTTACCTTGTGCTTGGTATGTAAATTACGAGTATTACCTACTTCATAAAAGGGTACTGTTAAATATAACTGAAAAAAAATCTCTAAGTAGTTCATGAAATTTTTCATAATAACTTGATACATAATTGAATAACTGTAGGAACCCAGTAGCTCATTATTTTTTTCTAGTAAGTAAAATACCACGATGTGTCCACGGTATTAAGGCTAATTCGGTCCGCGGCCGGAAGCGCCGTCCGTCCGAACGTTCGTTCGCAAAAAACACCAAAACCAACGCCACATACCAATCACACGCAACGGGACCCGAATAATAAACAAGTGATTTAGTGTGACAGTGACTCATTGATGTGTAGTATTGACTTCTAGATATATATCTAGACAGATAGATAGAGATACTTAGACAAAAGTATGTATTCAAACCAAAGGAACATAAGCTATATTATAAACTGAAAAGACAGTAGACTGGAGACACTGATTTGTGTTCACTAACAAAACTTTTATGTAACTTCAATAATCAACAATTTTAAATTATGAAATTTTAATGATATTATGTTTGTTATTTGGAATACCAAATTATTGTAAAAGTATTTTTACATGTAGTTAATTGGTATTTAATGGTTAACCCCTGCCATCATATAAGTATTTATACGTAAATAAATGTTTGTTTGATAAATTCATCTGGCGTATAGTTAGGTGCTTACTAACTACACCTACGTAGTATAATGCAATAAACTAAGCGCACTAGGAAGCAATTACAATTGATTAATCGAATCGAAATTCTTTCAAATTAGTGCCAATCAGTTAGTAAGTTACAATATTCAGTAATTAGGGCACGTCATTCAATTACCTATGTATTAACTCCTTTAGTATTCATTATATATGTGTATTAATTTTTTTTGCTGTACATACTGACTGTAAACAATAACTCTATTCATGTAGAGTTTGTTATTTATTTATTATTCAATAATAAATGATAGATTCTCTACATTATCTAAGACGCTAATAGACAAAGCTTTTATTTGTTCTAACATTTCATCGCGAAATCGCATCAAATCAAACATAACGAAAGTGCAACATAAACCATTTTTCTGCGTTTCCTGGACAAAGGGACTTCAAACAGACGGACAGACAACAAACCTATCCTTTACGTCTTTCTTTTTTTTCTTACGGAACCCTCAAAACAAGACAATGTAACATAAGCCTTGCGAAAGTCAGCCAGCGGTTTTCACCGGCGCGCCGTAAAGTGTCTGCTTTCGAAGCTGATCGTATAATTACACTACCCTCAATCTGTCAACAATGCGCAGTGTCGCACAACTACGCTCCCACGGCATCGAGTAAGTACGCTTCATCGCTGAACATAAAAATGAAACACTGGATTATATGAAGAACAAAGATTAAATAACTCATTCAGATGTGATAGATATGTCAAAGATTATTATTATTGGCATGATTAGTTATGTGGAGTTTTCCGGTATACAGTAGTTCGGATTAATTAATTTTTTTTCTATTTTTGATTTACTTTTTTTCTATTTTAGTTGATGTTAATGTCCGGATTCATGACGAATATTATTATAACGAATATTGACAGATGATAACTTTAACAACAGCGTTATACTAGCGTTTTTCTAATACACTTCATAAATAACTTCAACTGAAAACGCTACAAAAGTGTCCTTCAAACCAGTACAGGGTAATGCTTTTTGATAGAACTTCGACTCTACATATAAATACACACATAAATGAACACCTAATTTTAATACGTCAACATAGTTTTAAGATTTTTACGAAATATCACGATAAAGGAAGGTCTTCAAGGGAGTTATAGTCATAATTATAATGAAACCTGGTTCAACAGTTAACACAACTTGAGTGAAGTAAACATACAACTTAATGAAAGATATTATATTATATCATACCTAATCATTTCCAGAACCAGGAAATTATTGTTCTACCTATTAACTGTTCTACCTGTTCATGTTTCACCTGTAATAAATGCCGATCGCATAGTTTAGCCGCCACCCTCAATCTATCAGACAATGACAACTGTCGCAAAACCGCAACGCTCCCACGGCACGGCTTAATCGGTGTATAAAAATGTTAAGACAAGCTGTGCGTCACAAACTATCTACTACACATGAATGGCAAAGAATAATAAATAATTCATACAGACACCGCACTTTTATTTCATTTGTAATTCTCATGCGATAACGAGAGTCGAAAAGTTCAAAATCAGTTGTGAATTTTATGTGTAAAATAATTACACTCTGATTATACTTATGCAAAAATGTATATAAAAAAATTCTTGAAAAAAAATATCTTTATTTAAACGAATAATATTTTCAAGATGATCTATGAATCGTATTTGTAAAAGTAAGTCTGGTTTACTAGTGAAATTAAAACGTATGAAGTTCTTTAGTTCTTGATCTATTTGTTACAAAAATAAACGTTTACATAAATAATCGTATTTTACTTTAGTACAGTAGAGATTAAGCAAGCCCTACTTCGGAGTTTATACTTAATAATATAGTAATATAGTATCTACGGACATATTTATTATCCTTGCAAGATATTGTTGGTTCGTCCAACGGAACATCGCAGCATTCCTGCTAGACGCTCCGGTGCAGGCTCACCGCGGCATACACAACTAATTATAGGCTCTGATTAAGATAATCGCTTTATAACGAGTGTTTTATGGACTCTGTTACGGTAAAAATGTTTTAAAACCTGTACATAAGCTTGTTCTATTACCTTTTTATTACAATTTTCTTTATGTTTAAGTCAAAAAGCTCTATATTCCAAGGCAAGCTTTTATAAACCTATTGAAACCTTAAAATTAACCTATTCGTAAACGCAACTAGTTTATTTTTTCAAATTTTATCAATCATCTCCCGTATGTCTACATCTTTTTATTAGTATTAATCTTTATCATAACTACATAATATCTTCTATCTTAATAATCCTTAATTATTATTAGTTACTCATCATCATCATCATCATCATATCAGCCGATGGACGTCCACTGCAGGACATAGGCCTTTTGTAGGGACTTCCAAACATCACAATACTGAGCCACCTGCATCCAGCGAATCCCTGCGACTGTAGTTACTTATACTTAGTTCTAATAACTTCGAGATGGTTACCACTTAATAAGGACAGCTATTTATTCTGTCACGCATTACCCAATTTAAAAGAAAAAGTAAATAAACAAAAATAGAAACGGATTAAACAAGACAATGCAATTAGCCATACCACAGAGCTATTATCATCGCGTGCGTATGATTCGGCTAAATTTAGCTAAACGGTGCCATTTTGCCGATTAACTTTCTACAAAGGAATATTTGTCACTATTTGTCATTTGTTCGTAGCTCGGTCACGAAATCTTGGAATAATGCTGTTTTTTTATGTACACGGCACACTTCTGAATAATCATGCAATGCGTACAAATTAATTTCTAAATACCCATTTTACATAAAAAACATACTTCACATATTGATTCACATAACTGACAAAAATAGCATAGGAAATGAAGAGAGAGCGCATTTAAGGACCTATGAAAAACGTAAGGGAGGATAATACAATTTTAAGAAGACTTGAAATGCAGATTTTGTGTAATTAAATTTTAAATTAACTGTTTTTCAATGGTTAACCTATATGGCTCCAGATAATGAGACGTCAAAAATATTGAGCTTTTCCTTATTCCAAGAAGTTGGTGATGGTGATGTATACACCCTTACCTTGTAGAGTACGTTAAGCTGTCTGCATTAACACTATTACTAAATCGTATTGTTATCGTTAACCAATTCAAAACATTATCAGCATCAACCCTCATTTGATCATCATCAACACTTTGATGAATCTAAGCTTTAAAAGGCGAGAAGCCTTACAATAGACTGATATTGATAATAATATGCTAGTTGACACTTTAATATACTCCCAAATTTTAATTTGAAATTAAACGTTCGAAAACGTTGTCTGCCATGATGATCTATATGTTATCTGTGACATTACATCAAGCAAGATTTGTTTACGAGTTTAACATAATTCAATAGCGCTTAATAAGCATAACATTTTTAATCAAATCTTAACACACTGTTACCATATTCAATGTTCTCTGTAACTGACATCAAACAATTTTAGATAACCTTAGATAACTCTACACCTCATACTAGTACTTCCGAACACTTCATTCTTTCGAGGTTTAATGTACGTAATAAATATTAAGATAGTTAAACTAAACAAATAATAATAATTCCTCATAACTTACAAAGAGATTATAAAATATAAATATATTCTATTAACACGTTAGTCTAATGCATTCTTATGTACTGATAATGTCATGTATTGCCTTTTCTACCTTTCTGTTTTTTATCCTTTGTTTTATAGCGACATCATCATGATTTAATTTTTACTTTGTTGTTACTCTTATTATTTAATCATAATTAGTATTATTCTTTTTTTCGATTTATAAAAATGTTCCTTTCTTGCTTGTTATCATAAGTAATTATGTTTCATAAATAACAACTGCCAAATTTCTTACCACTTTTTCTCTCTCAGGTATTAATACGTAAGGTAAACATGGGCTAGGCGCCTTATATTTATTAACTATTTATTAACATACTTGTGGTTAAGAAATGATAAATCAATATGTTTACTTATGATCTTCAATGATGCCTCAACGGTTGCGGTTGGGCTAGTTACACGCGTATCTAGTTCAAGATGTCGAGTTTTTTAACTTCAATGAGTGTTATGGGTATACTTTCATTGGTTGTAATATGACACGACTGTCTTTAAAATGAACTTTATTAAATACCAAAAGTTATTTATTAAGCTAAACGATCCAATTATATTCCAAACACATCTTCATGTAGGTATACTAAATTCAATGTTTTAACTAAAACGACGGCTATCGTGTCAGAAATATCGTCGAATATCTTCGGATTGTCCGAAAATTAGCTTTCCGCCAAAAATCTACTCCTTTGGTAACTACAATGATACAGACAAACAGAAAAGCAGATACACATGGTAAATTATAGAAACTCTACCAAAACATAGTTCAGCACTTCAATTATACAGAATTTAAAGAAAAAAGTTAGTGAGTTAAGTTACTTTTACGCGGATGAAGTCGTGGACGTCTATTAATCAAAATAAAGACCTTAAAAGGTATGTTTTAGTACTTCAGCTCGTAAGTCGCAATTTATATGTTGTAAATGAATTCAATTCAATTCAATTTATTTATTTGCAATTGTATAGTTAGGTACATTAGCTGGTATACAATAAATGTTGAAGTAGATGCATTATACAATTCGCCATATACTGGCATGCAAATTTCTTAAAACACTACACACAAAATAAAAACACTACAGACAATATAAGTATAATAAAATTTAAATTAGTTTTTAACAATATCTTATGCGCAGTATTTATATAATTCCAAATGTCTTATTCTCTAAAGTGTCAATGAATTATGTCAAAGTTATTAAAAAATGTCAATTAAATAATCTTTTATAGAATAGTAACATTTCTTGAGCAGTAATTCTTTGATTTTATTCTTAAATACGGCAGCACTCAAGTTTCTGTCGGCTAACGCTGGAGGCAGTTTATTGTACAATTTAGGTGCCATGTGAAATATGCTATTATTATATAATGATGTTTTATGCCATGTATAACAGATTTTATTTTTCCTACGTTCACTATCTGAATATTGAAACAATTGACTATTCGTTTTCATAAAAACTAGTACCTCATAAATATATAGGCATGGGCAAGTCATAATTTTAAATTTTTCAAAATATGGTTTACATGAAACTGTAGGACTTAAATGACAAATGGATCTAATACACTTCTTTTGTGCCTTGAAAACTTTATCACGGTCAAATGAATTTCCCCAGAATATGATACCGTAGCGTATATTTGCTGTAACATATGCATTAAAAGCAATTAAAACAGCTGACTGATTCACTACTTTTGAGAGCATATACAGAGCAAAGGAAAATCTATTTAATTTTGTACACAAGTCTTCAATATGGGTTCTCCAATTCAAGCAGTCATCTATATAAAGACCTAAAAACTTTGTGCTTGTAGTCTCTGCTATATTTTCCCCCAAGTAATTTATATTCAATGTCAATTTATTATATTTATTTCCAAATGTCATTATTTTAGTCTTGTCAAGATTTATAATTAGATTATTTACTGTCAACCAATGAATAATATTTATAATTGTATTATTTATGTCATTTTCAAATGAATCTTTAGAGTCACCTACAAAAACAACTGTACTGTCATCAGCGAATAAGAATGTTTGATAGTTAGTAACAGATGGTAAGTCGTTTATGTAAGTTATAAATAGCAGTGGCCCGAGTATACTCCCTTGTGGAACTCCATATGACACAGTTTTTTGGTCTGATATATATTTTGTTTCTATATGGTCAGTTATATTAGTTATTTCAGTCATCTGTTTCCTACCCGATAAATATGAATTTACGAGTTTTAAAGCATTCCCTCTAATACCATATCTACTTAGTTTATCTATCATTATAGAGTGGTCCACATAATCAAACGCCTTGGTGAGATCCATAAAAAGAGCACACACGTTTTTCCTTTTATCCACGTTGTCCATGACTTCCTTTAAAAATTTGTATATAGCTAAATTTATTGATTTATTCTTCCTGAAACCCATTTGCTGTTCCGTGAAAATGCCATTTTTTTCAAAATATTCGTTTAAGTTATTGTACATATATTTTTCAATTATTTTAGAGAATATAGGTATAAGTGAGATTGGACGGTAACAGTCCATTACTTCTCTATTTTGTTTTTTAAAGATTGGTTTTACAACAGAGATTTTTAACTTTTCTGGAAAAACGCCACATTCAGCACAAAGATTTGTAATATGGCTTAAAACGGGCGATATTATATTTGACACCGTTTTAATGACTTTTGTACTAATTTCATCATACCCGCAACTGTATGTGTTCTTTAATAGTTTTATAATATTATATATTTCTATGGGTGATGTAGGTTTCATAAAAATTGAGTTCGATTTATTCCATACAATACATGTTTTTGGCATATTTAAATTTATATTTTTATGTTTAAGGAAATGTTCATTAAACTCTTGTGCTATTTCTCTGGGATTACTAATTATTAAATTACCTTTTTTAATCTTAATTACTTTATCGTCATAAGCTTTAGCCTTATAATCATTAATAATGGCCCACGTAGCCTTCGACTTATTCTGTGAGTTTTTTATTTTATAGTTATTTTGTGATTTTTGCGTCATTTTAATTATATGTTTGACTCTTTTGCCATATATTTTATATTTTTGCTTATTATCATAATTCGGTTTTTTCCTGTACTGCCATAACAATTCACGCTTTCTTTTGCAACACCTCCTTATGCCTTTTGACATCCATTTTGGTTTTTTATTTAAATCTCTTTTTATTTTAATATATGGAAAGCATAGCACATAAAAAAGGTGAAACAATTCAAAGAAAATATTAAATGCTTCGTTCGGTTCTGAAGTTTCATAAATGTCTGAAAATGTGAGATTAGTCATGCATTCTTTAAACTTAGTTAAATTTTCATCACAAAGGTCCCGTCTCATAGCATACCAATGGGTCAAGCGAGCAAATTTTTTAACACCAAATTTAAATATTTGCGCAGTATGAGTAAATACGAGAGCAAGATGATGCCATATCAGCACCATTTAAAGCCATTTCTTAGTTCAAACAAGATATCAGCGAGGCTATCGCGCTGTCGGCTAATTCCATTCAATTAAAGCACAATTAACACTCCTCGACCGCTTCCCACTGCCCGCCCGACGGTTAGTTGGGAATTATTCCGAAACTGAGATAATTGATGCAATTTGACGACAATATGATGTGGGTTGAAGTTAAAGAAGCTGAGTTATTGCTTAAATACATACAAGTTATAGATTGCTTTTTTGTGACGAGACCTATTTGCACCTCTAGAAAATAATTGAACTCAATACGTGAATTAATTTACTTACATCGACTTAACCATGTTTAAATGAAGCAAACTTACCTTTTCGCGATAATACCCTATCGGGCCTTTAGCACAACAATAAACAAAAATAAATGAAATGATTACTTATCCTTTTAGTAGGTATTATATTATAGTATTATCCCTTATCTTTATAATTATTGACAAACCAAGCCATTTCATAAAAATTTAAAAATTCTCTGTTATATACAAACACTTCGTAGTACATGGAACACAGTATTCCATAATTGCCCGGCATCCATTAGCCTAAGGTGTTAAGTCAAAGGTGCCTATATATTACACCAGTAACTCGTAATGTAAAAAAAAATTACATATCTTATAAACAACAGACAAGAACTGCACTGATTTTAACTGCGTTAATTACTCGGTCTAACAAACAAAAACAGACCAAACACACGAACTCGAAACTGCAGAGTACAGCTAACTTACAGATCTTATTAATGCTTATTCGCGTTACGCTCCAAATAAGTAACGCTTACTCGCACCAGAACAGGGCTTAGATAAACTGCCCATTGTTTTTGTACAGCGTGCCTTGTAATCGAAACCAGATAAGATAGGCATAAAGGGGGCCAACGCTAATGCTTGTATTGGTTGTAGCTTTGGTATTAATTACGAGTATATGTGTTACGCGCAAGAAAATAAAGTATCTCCTTCATACTAAAGTTTGGCGAAACTAATGGAAGTTTAACAAGGAAGTGATTAGAGATAGAGATAAAAAGACTATTAGAAACCGCAAAAACAGACAGCAACTCTCTAAGATTTCATGTTTGGAAAATGTTTATAAAATTCTAACTATTAAATTGGGCAATTGAGAAAATAATAGCAGCAGACCTTAGATATTTAACAGGGACGCAGCAAAATTCTGTACAGAATGAGTGAAGTGAACCTTTCTGCTTTCGAGACACAGTTGAAAATCTACCTCTTGTTGTAAAAGGCTTCGCAGCAACGTTCTGTTATAGAGTGAGAGGCGGATAACTATCCAGTTATAATAAATCATCAATATTCAAAACGCGCGGGATGCACCTAACGCGCGACTATGCAGCGGACGATAGCACTGATAAACTGTGTGTTTGTCCGACACTGACGATAAACTATAGATAGGAGACCGTAAACTTTTTCCATAACCATTTATTGCGTAACTTTACAAGAAAGTTTACATAATAATTAAATGTGTAAACATCAAGGCAGATAAAGGTTTTATGGCATCTACTGTTTACGGTAGAGCACATTTATCAGATTTTATATTTTTGTTATTAATATTGCTTAGCGTATTTTTGCTGATGAGTTTTGAGACAGTTTGTCATCAGTAAGTTGATAAGGATATAAGCAGCATTCTCTTTTCGTGCTGTGGATCTATTTTATTGATATGATGCAAACGTTAATAGCTAAAACGATAGGATGGTAACTAGGCAAAACCAAATCCAACCGCTTTAACTATTACGTAGGAATGCGACAACCCTAAACTTTTAAACTCGTGCTCAATTTGCATGAGCTTTAATATAATTATTTTTAATTATGCCTTTGAATGACCTACTCAAGGCAGCTCACAAAATACTTCCTCATTATCATCATAATGTGTTGTTTATCCATTTATGATTAGGTGGGTAAAACTTTATATCAAACATTTGCTCTTCGTTCGTTTCTAAAATCTGAAACCACATGCGAAGCATTCCTTTTATCATTATCATTTCTACCAACCAAAGCGCTACATTTTAAATCACAATACTCTATGATTAGTAGAAACTGCAATCGTGACGTATGAACGAGGCCTAATTGAATTTACCTAACTGCTACGCTAGTACTTCAGTCATGGCGCCGAGTTCATTTGTTCAATTGCCGCCAGCTGCCGCCCCCCGTCTTACTCATCGGCCGACACTCGTTTTGTCTAATCTCTACACTATTGCCGCTTCAAAATAGATCTTTGTTTCAACTATTTGTATCAACACAATTATTTCATCATATTTCAACCTACAGATTCAGTACCGTACAACTAGTTGTAAGAATTAGTAAAGAGAAGACTACCAGGACAGAAGTGGTATCAGTAGGTACAGAGGAGACAGTAAGTGTACATAACAAAGTAATAAAACATTTAAACATATTTGAAGATTTTTTAGTAAAATTTGTTCTAAAATTTACTAAGCGAAGAAAGAAGCCGTGCTAAAAGTAGACATAAGAGATTGAGATTTGAACTTAAAACCTCTCGGATTTCAGATGAGCTATTTACGAATTGTATTCTTTACTGACTGGTTTGTTCGCGTGTAATCCATTCAGCCTGTTCCTGTGATTGTATTTGAGGAGCAAAATCTATCCATTTAAATATCAAAATAAATAATAATAATAATAATAAAAGACAAATAAGATTTAGGAATTATAGCAAGTACGAGTAATGTAGGACGTACAAAGGACGTAGGTACGACACGTTATATTATGCCAATGACTGACAAAAATAACACCGACTTGAGATTTTAAAATACTCTCTTAAATGATAATCCTCTACGAATGTAACTTAAACAAGAACAATGAAGAATAAAATGAAAATTATATAATATTTCGGATTCGGAAGGTTTCCGCCAACATCGCCGGCCTTGACGAACATTCGGTTAGTATTTAGCTATCGACGCTTCCGCCCGGCGAGGCTGCGTTGTGATAAGCATCGCTATGTTATTAGCTGGAAAGCTGTGAGTAGTAACCAGAAGTGGGTTATTTTGGGTGTTGATCCTGATAAGAACCATGTATTTATAAACGGACTTATACATTTTATTACTATGCCAAAGCTTGGTATTGAACTTTTGATGATATTGATCACTCGTGCCACGTTGCATGCACAAGCTGATGACTGAGGGTACTGTATGGGTTCGAATAAAGTCGGGTTTACTCCGAAAATTATCAAGGAATGATCATCAAAAATTATGTCAAACAATGCATAAATTCAATGTAGAGGAAATATAGATATAATATAAAGTAAGGAGTCCTACTCCTAATTAAGAAAATTCGAGGAGGATATCGCAATAATATTTACCACAAAACACGAATATCCTAAAGATTTGTTTCATTACTATCCAAGACACCAACACCATTGGATGATGCGTCATTTTTAAAGTAAAGCAGTCCATGATTTCGTATTTCACCAGACAATGGTGACATGAGGTGAATAAAAGATTTTTCATCATATTTTGATTTCAGTAATGAATGCAGCTGGCAAGGGCAACGGCCACGGGAGGAATGCCACTCGAGACCGACACCGACTGCCGAGAGCGAACAATGGTCAAGTACTCGCGGGCCCGCAAGAAAATCGTCAACTCACGATACGATTTATGTTGCACGACTAAAAACCTTTTATCATTACACCTATAGAAGATAGAGACGTTATTTGGGACAACAGTATTTTTTACAAAGAACAAAGCATCTTTAATAGTAAAGCGTACAAGATCGAGCAAATATTTATAAAAAAAGGTATTATTAAATCACATCACACTAATATATAAATGCGAAAGTTTGTGTAAGTGTGTATTTTTGTTCCTCCTTTGTGCAGCGTCAACTGAAGCGATTTGTCTGAAATTTGAAATGTAAGTAGATTTTATTCTGGATTAACCTATAGGCTACTTTTCATCCCGGTTCCTGCGGGATTCGTGAAGAACTGAATTACACGCGGATCAAGTCACGGGCGTCCGCTAGTAGTGTGTTTGAGAATATCCTCAATTTAGTTGCAAACAAATATTAGTTTCATGTTTGAAAACTTCTTTTTGTGCAGTAAGTAAAATTAAATTCGTGCTTATTTGTGTATTAATTTATTTTAATAATCGTGCACATTTCTTCTAGCAATCGTCAAGTTAAAGCTAGGGGCCGGATTCGATAAGTACCAAACTTACAATCTCGCCTACTAACACGTCGGAATGTTCAATTTAACGTTAATAATAATCAGGTCTTTAACTGTTCCACTTTTGTAAATAGTTGTTTGTGTAACCTCAATGGTAACTATACACTCAATTTTGGTGCTCATGAAAGTACTGACATAGTTCGGGTACAAAATTCTATCATCAACTATCATTGCCGGTCTAATTCCTTTAAAACCTGAATTGCTAGAGTTATCAACGAGCTAAAATAAATCTAATAACTAATAATTAAAATAATCTGGATAAAAATATGTTTCTACGGTAAAACCGATGCTCCAAATTAAACTATTAATTTATATCTCGAAAATTTCTGAAAGCTGAATGTTAACCTTAGAATAAACCAAAGAAACAAATTATGTCTAGCGTATTTTTGTCTATATTTAGACTTAAATCTTGATATAAAAACTAAGCCATTGTTAATAATCACAAAAAGATTAACCTTTAACATTTTCAGTCCATTATATGAAAAGATAATTTTCATTATTTAACTTTAAAGTTAAGGACAAAAAATACTTATTTACGAAGTTACCTAGAACCGTAATATAAATAAGTTTATTTTTAAACAACAATAACAAACCTTTAGACTATTCATTTATTATTTGACTTTTAAAGAATAATTCATAATGAAACAGAGCACGATACATAAAATACTTTACAGATCAACAGTTTAATTAAATGTACTTAATTAAACAAAGTGCTAAATTCCAGAATACTAATAAAGCAGTGAACACGCGACACCTCGTGAAGCATGAGTAATGCAGTTTCTGTTGTCGAATATAGGCTTTCTCCCAAACAAATGATACTCCTATAGTAACATGATCGCATTTTAAAACTGCTATACGCTCGACTGAAGATACTTTTATATCGTATGAACCAGTTACGAAATCAGATATTTAAAACACTAGAAAATACAAAGATGTCAATTATCACATCTCGGCGGACCAATTTGTTTGTTGCATAATTGCAACACTGTCATTTTGTTGGTCACTGTCTTAAAAACAACATTTTATGAAAACGTATATCATCCAATGATAACTAGTGAATACCATGATTGCAATATGCTAGTACATACGCTTCTAAAACATGTAAATTTTGAAGGAAATGTGATAAACATCCTAAATTACTGAGCATACTAACTCCTAATCAGCGTGCTAAAGTAAGTATCTAAAGGTATCTTCCGTGAAAAGTTGGTGAACTTTTGTTACCTTTTCATTGGTTTAGCTGGATATACTTTTGTGAGTGTTCACAGATTTAAAAATCAATCAAGTTCCCGTAATTCCAAGAGTCATTTCGTACACATTACTGATACAATATAATGTTGTCAAGCGCAAGCCTATCTTGCATAAAAAATCAGAGTAATAAATTGTAGTGGAAATTTACAATAGCGTGAAATAGTTGTTACGCTCCGACGAACATCTAATAATAATATAATCGATACCACAAGGTCCATGTCGTGCCACAACAAAAAAAATCTCCTTTCGGTATAAATTTACCTCAAATGTACAACCATTTTAGTGGCAAAATAAAAACATCCTATCTATTGTCAACTATTTCAAGATCAAGGAAAAATTTTAGACAAATGAATTAGATATTTTTAGCTTCATTTCGAAACAGTTATAGCCTCTCTACGAGAATAGCTTTTTGCATGAAAACGGTCTGATTATAGAGATACAAAACATTTTGTCTAAGCATTTAACGATTTAATAAGGTCATTATAATAATCAATTGTATCATCATTGTAATCAGTTTGTAATCATATGATGTCCTATAGTTAGTTACAATAAACTTACAAGAGTTAGTTACAATAAACTTACAAGGCCATAAACCTTGTAAGTTTATTGTAACTAACTCTTGTAGAAATGGTTCTATAATAGTTCGTTAATATAAACTACACAAAATAAATACCAAGATGAAATATTTGACTTTCTAAGACATAATCTTAAAAGTATATACAAAATACCACAATACAATAACGCAATGTCGTGTTAAATTTTACGAGAGACCGTGCAGCTAATATGCAAAGGTCGCGCCAATGAATCACTGATGATTTGCAATCATGAATCATCGATCATTGATGATGCTGGAGTGTAAGTTCTAAGAATCAATAAGATTTATATTCCGCTAATAGGGTATTTTTCCAAAAAACAATCGTTACAAAATATACAATTTGTTAAAGATAAATGCGGTATCGAATAATAAAATACGAGAAATTAAAAATTAAAAACACATAGGTAACTGTTAAATGTAACTTAAATTGAATTATATCCTATAAAATCATTATTGATAGTAACAACATCAATTAACGTATATCGTAAGCGTCACTGATTTGACATCAGTGAGTACAACTAAAATAAATCAAGCTATTAATGATTCGAACTCTTCACAGCCCGTCATCGAAATGATTAATATCAATAAGGCAATAGATCCAATGATCTATCAGCTATTCAGTTACGTCTCGCCTGTCATATTATTAGATAACGTTACTGATACTTTAATGTGGTAAGTTTTTATGCAACAAGATTAAAAAATGGGTCTCCATAACCAGTTTTATCTCGGCTCCTAATCGTTTTTTCTTGCCACCCTTCAGTTTACTTGGTAGTATTTATTTTGCCTTTTAATCTTATTTGATCTCACAAAATAAACAAGCGCTTATAATATTTAAACTGGCTTTTGGCTCTGATTCCCCAACATTCCTACAACGCTTACTTTAGTTAATAAAGTAATTCGATTACAAAGTTGAAGCTCAACTTTATTTATTAAATTCCGAATACCTATATTTAAATCAAACAAACAAAACAGACTAACTAACTAGTTAGAATATACTAGAGAAAATCGGGTTTACTATTAGAATATTGGTTTGAAGTAACAGATAAGAATTATTTTTAATTATTAGTCTTTAATAATTTGTTTTACTTCTAAGTTTATGTTCCCATGGATCATCAATATTACATAAAGCCGTCAAGCAAGGAGAGCTCTCACAGCCTCACACAAAAACTAGTAGTAGTGTTCATTGACCAGCGTCTCCGTAATCTTGTTTCTCGAAAAAAATAATATTGTTTGTTCTTGAGCAAGTGGCAGCAATTCTCGCGGTTTCTGCATTTTGCTCCACTATTACAGATGCGTTGCACATTTTTGTGTGAGAACTGTACTCACAATGGTCGTCGAAGGCTCTCACGCTCTCTTGGGTGGTTCTTGCGACAGTTACTCGGGTTGGCGGCGTGTCACTCGCCTTTGTGGTATTGGTATGAAGTCTTAATATTAAATAATATTACTTATCACTTTCTGTAGGCCGCAGGTCATGGTCTTTATTATTATACTAGCTGACGCCGCACGGTTTCACCCGCGTGGTTTCCAAAAGAATACGGAGATAATATATAGCCTATACCCTTCCTCATTAAATGGGCTATCTATCACTGAAAGAATTTTTCAAATCGGACCAGTAGTTCCTGAGATTAACGCGTTCAATCAAACAAACAAACTCTTCAGCTTTATAATATTAAGTATAGATTTTTTCTCGTTTAATTTTTGATTTCTAATGCATATAGCAGAATAGTACTTAACAGACTTACATAAAACGCTCAATTTACAAATGTATTAGTAAATCGTGTTAACAAAATAAGTAATAAATGAAATAACATATCGATGCGATAAAACATCAGTAAAATACGGATAAATGAGTTTTATAGTTAACAAATTCCTAGAGTTTAAAAGCTTGGGATGGAATTCAGTAATAAAACGAGTTAATATTTAACCTGCAGCAACAAGCGAGATCGAACAAACAACCTCGCTACACACTACTACTTGAGAAGCAGCTCTGGTAGGTATACAATATACATCCTAACTAAACAATAGGACACTGTAAGAAAATATCTAATCAATTAAACAACAATCCTAACCATATGCAAATATGACTTCGCCAGTTTGTTACGCTGTCCACTACAGTTATTTTAAAGCTACATTATCAGCTTGGAATACATATAATTTTAATTCCTGTGCTTCCACAAAAACGGGAACTATGCGGATTAAACTTAAATACGTATAATAATTCTATACTGGAATTGTTGACCTATTGCTTGCTCGATTCTGGATAGAAATAAAGAAAGGTTTCATCGATTTCAATATTCTTTATATCATGTGTTTATCTTCTTGAAGTCTACGCTAAATATTACACTAGTCAACCTGCACTTGTCACTATGTTATCTATTACAAAATCGTCAAGCAGTCACACGTCTAATGAATAAGTGAAACAGTAATAATTGCTTTTCTTATCTCAGTTTCTTCGCTCCCATAGAAAATGGGGCACCGCACCGCTGTACAATTACTATTCACTATTCAATCGACGACGACAACGTTCTTATTATGACAAAAATTATCTCTTTCATCAACTTCACACATTTCATATTTTCTTTTACATGATTACCTACTTCAATCTTCCTGAAAACATTACACGAGAACTTGGTAGGAGGCAAAACTTCACCTAGTACTATCAACGTAGCGTAGTATTTAAATATATTGATGACTCAATGCAAAATGTTATAAAAGAAATTGTACACTACCCAAAAATCTTGTGTAGCATAGTATCTAGTGTATAAAATTACCGCTGTTGTAATTAGAAATAAAAACATAAATCAGTCAAAAAAATAATAATATAGATGTTAACAAACATCGTTAAAAATAACAATAAATATCTTTGATTAATATAATTAAACACGCTGCTATACCGTGAAATAGAAATTTGCACGCACGTACCACATACCTACAGGCCGATAGGCCGATATAAAAACCAGACTCTGTGCACGATGCAAAATAATGTAAACTTACTGACAATCTTGAAGGTAAACTTGTTATAAGTGGTAGACAGATAAAAATGCGGTCAACTGCAACGCAAACACGTAAAGAAGGTATAATCTATCATAATAAGTAGTTAAAGTATTCAATAGTTAAACTTATAAGCTGAAAATACTAAATCTTAGCTATTAATGAGCGTTTGCTCACTTTACAGCAAACTGACAAATACTTATGCTTGCACTACCAAATCCAATGGAATTATTTAAGTACTAAATAAGTCGATCAATTGCTCAATTGCAACCACAAGTAAGTATGTATTGGCGATTGAACCGGCATGACCGGTGAAGCTGATATTATTGCTCAGTCAAATCGAACATTGCTGTAATATACGAATTTTAATTTTTATGATTACAAACAATACGCATTCAACCGATTTGGACAATTAAACACAGACATATTTTAGCAATTCTAAAAAAGAAATCATTTGTTTAAAAGAATGATCGCATTATTATACAGACGATGTGACAGATATCTGATTTTATATATTTTTAATTGACAGTGACAAAATGCACGTTTATTGGAATTGAGCGCAAGGTATTTTTCAATTGATAAAAATTATCCTCGAGGTTTTCTTGTCTCATTAAAGTAAAGGTTATTCTTACTTATACAGTTTCGATAACTTAAGGTTGGGACTTTTCGGTTATCTGAAAGTATTATTAAAAATATTTTAATATTATTTTTTTAAACGCAAACTGACCCAATGGTCTTATTTAAGCAGATTTTAAATCCTTTATACAATAACTACAGAGTGATATCATAATTAAGTCTATTTAAAACAATATTTCAATCGGTTTTAGTTAAATTGCAGAGACACTATTTACTCTGGCAGAGATGACAATATTTTTTTTATTTCTATTCATTTGATTTTATTAACTTACATTTACAAGAAATGATTTGTTTTTGTTGCTTTACATTTAATTGTATATAACATAAAAAACTCGCCAAGTTCAAAGACTTACTTTTAGATTATTTAGTTTAATCCTATGTTTTGCTTATATCGTCGTATAATTACGAGACCTCCTACTTCGACGATTTGATTTCAATTATACGGATTTGTATTACGACCTCCAGTTACACGTCCTATCAGGTATACGCAAATTGAAAACCATTCTAATTTACTTTAACTTCCAAGTGTAAAGTTTACACTTTAACTATTCTAGAGAGCTTGTGATATTCCTTGTTATTTTAATTGGATCTATAGTGTCTATACCAACGTCCAACTATAACTTTCAATTTGTTGTCCTAATGCGTTAAATTGTTTTTCTTCTTTTTAATTTCAAACAGGTATTACTATGGGTATCTATTGATAAGACTTCGTCAAAATCTTGTGTTATACATCTGTAAATAGATTAGCAGTGCCCCACTGTTTCTCCTGGTAGATCTCGTAACAACATCATAATAAGGTTTTCGAGTATAGTTTGTGAAAAACTTCATCCAAATCCATTCAGCCTATGAACTGTGAATAAAACAAACATCTAACCATTAAATCAAACATACGCAATCATAATGTTAAATATACTCGTAATATATGAATAGATATGTGCAACTCAGTCTTCTACTTCACTATTAGTGTTTACCAGACTCTACATATTAACTATCTGAAACACTATACGATTTGTGGCACTAATTTTAACACTTTCTAGATTCACCAATAAGACCAAACATAGGTTTAAACGTGTCATTGGCATACCAGGCATACCTTTAGGTGTTATTTAAATATTTGAAGAGATGAAAAGACTAAACATAATTCACCATTCTTCAGAGAGGAAAATTTTCTTTTAAAACAAAGCATCAGTAGTAAGTACATTTGTAGACGTAAACAATCACCTCAAAGTGGTACTGTAGATGTTGGATCTCCGTGATGTGCTCTCGAGTTCACACTAAATAACTGACGGTTAGGATGGAAACACACTTATAACAGACAAAGCGGACGTTATTGCATGTGTATGCAAAAACCTGCTTTTTGACGCAACTAGAATATAATAAGACACTATTCTCTCGGTTGAACTTTTGTTAGTGTTTCAAATTAAATAGTACGGCAGAACTGCCTTCCGAACTGGCGGTAGAATCTTCACAAATAGTCAACTGACGTTTCACTGAGCTTACTTAAAATAAATGAATTTTGAATTTTTGATATTTTTTTTAAATATATAGAAAGATGAAGAAAAATATCGACCAACACACCTATTTACTTTTACAAATATTGAATTCGAGCGCTCTCTACTGAGGCGAACAGGCAAACTATTATTTACGTGCATTATAACGTCGAAAATAAAATAATATGACAAATTATAGCCTAAAGACGACGAGCAATTAGGTGTTAATTATGAAACTTAAAATCACATGGCGACTGTTACGTATAAAATATAAAAAATAATGCATATGTTGGTTTTTTTATTCAAGTCCCTAGTACAGAAAAGTTTTGAAGAAGATTTTATCTCCAACCATAATCTCTTCGACCGGATCAAAGATCGTGACGTCTGATAACTATTGCGTCGTAAAAGACACGTTGCATATAGTTATTATGTCTCTAACTTTATAGTCACTTCAGAGATTGTATTCATTTCTCTCAGCAATTATATTGCCGACAAAGATGCTATAAACATTTGGAATGCGTATAGTTTTATTGTCTTCACAGGGATGCGTATAAAGTACTGTCGGTCACTGCTGGAATGATAATGAGTATTGTTGCCGAAGTTTGTAATACTATTAATTCGTTATATCATAATACAGTATCATTCTAACATGGCGAAGTAGTAAAGTTATTCCACTTAATCTTTATTGTTCGCGAAAAGAAACTTAAAATACCCAAGAAATAAAAAGGTGAATCACACCACTTAGTGCAACACCTTGTTGTTACAAATATGTCATATTCACTAGTAAATGATTCATTTACTGTACAGTATGATAGTTACTAAGTGAATATATTATAAATAAGGTTAATTATGTTACTAAAATAATATTAATTAGTTTTGCTAAAATATTAATTTGTTTATTTGGATCATAGTTAGTTTGATTATCCAAAATAGTATCAAGAAAACCACAAAATTTTGCGCTCCAAATAGGATCTATCTATTACCTACTTTATTAACAATTTCCTTAACCAGCTTAATCGAATAGCGCTGTTCAAACCTCGTAAACAAAATTTCTGTATTATTAGTTATATTACTTAAATATTATTTGATTAAATAGGGTAATTCTAAATTCTAAAATAGCATTTTTATTAAACTGTGTAAGGTAGGTACCTAATTGATTGATCAATTGAACGAAATTATCTGTTCCACACATCTTTCTTTGTTTTTGCAAAAGGCATCTTAAATTTTTGGTATCTTGATAAATATATGTATTTAAATGTTTATTTGTCTAAACACCAGTTCAGTTGTTTCCAGGAACAGAACAATGCACTGCACATCGTGTTCGTACTGTTGAACTGTTGCTAAGCTAAATAAGCGAGGCCCGTATGTTTGTAGAGGAGATTAGCATAAAACTTCATTTGGAATAAAGAAAATGTAGCTACCAACCTTACAATAACGAAACGAAAAATAATCATACTACCTATATAAGCCTTCGCTTTTAACAACTTGTCTGTATGGTCTTTTCTCCTTTATAAATGGTATTTTAGAACCAGAGTTTTAAAACAATATGTGGTTTATATTCAAATTAACTTCCATTACACCCCTATCTAGTTTTATGTTTTAGGCAAATGTAGCCTTCTTCTCCAAGTCAAATCTATCTAAGTAAGAAATAAACGTGAAAACTGACGAAGTTACTTTTGCTTTTATTATAAATTCATAATCGGTTAGTTATTTTTGTTGTATTACTGTGAAAACTTCTAAACGCTAAGTAAATATTTTCATCATTAATACGAACTAAAAGATTAAAATGACATAATAAATACTTAATATCTAGATAAAACTACTTTTAAACTAGGTAACAACAACAAATATAAATAAGAATATAATATCAAACTCTCTTATTTTATTAAATTTATTAACTGTAACTAAACGGAACTCCACGGTCTAAAACATTTTATGGTACAGCATGAAGGTCAAGACTAAACTAAAATACTTGAAGCAATTAAATTTAATAGTTCACTTAAGATTCGTGAAGCTTCATACGAAATGGACTGTAGTTTGTAAGACCAGACACTTACGAATGAGGAGAATAAATTACACAAAGAAGATTAACTTTAAACTTAAACATCTATTACTTAGTATTAAAGATTACAATTACTTACACATTATTAAAGATTCGTTGAAGGCTACTTACATATTACCTGTTTACCATTTGGTTTACACTAAATTCACGAAGCTCTTTATTATTATCTATATTAACATATTCTGAAATATTATCAAAAATGAAATGAAATTTTTAGCCCTACTAAGTTGTTGTTAAAAGAAGCTACGGAATATCTTACCGGCTTCTCGATAGGAGTAGATAAATATGACGTATCAGAAGCGACTCTTAAAACAAATCTTCTAATTATGTTAAAATACATAATTAATATTTAAAAAATACATAAAAATCTGCTTAAACATTTTCAAGCGATAAAGAATATAAAAAACAACTAAAAGTTAATTCTGTGTTGGTAAAAGAATCGATTATTTCCTAAAATTAGTTCATTTTAAAAAATACTAAAACTTACCGATAACTATAATCCCAGTGGCAGATCACACAAAAACCAGCCCTTCAGGGCGACCTAAACACACAAACAGATTCCATAGCACAATTCACACAGATATGTCAATAGAAGCACAACCAGCACGAAAACATCGGAGACGCGCTCAGCACTGCAAGCGACGCGACACGTCCGTCGCGCGCGGAGGTTCGGCGCGAAATGAGCGAGCATCGCGCGGCGCGGCGCCCGACCCTTCCCCGCCAGAGCCTGCGCGTGCGCTGAAAATGAAAAGAAACGTAGAATAATATTAACATGGTACTGCTAACATAATATTAACAAGATATAAACGCTTTATTTTAAACATAAATAAATGTATTCTGTGATTGTGGTCCCAAGGTGCTGGAATGTTGACCTCGCACTAGACAACGCCGTGTTGGTCGACCCTCCATCAAGGTGGACTGACGACATCAAGCGAGTCGCAGGGATTCGCTGGATGCTCAGGCTCAGGATCGTGATGTTTGGAAGCCCCTACAAAAATCCTATGTCCTGCAGTGGACACCATCGGCTGATATGGTGATGATGATGAAACGCTTTATAAACGTGATACCCCAGTGAATATGACCTCTGCCTTCGATTCGGAGGGCGTGGGTTCAAATCCGGTCCGGGGCATGCACCTTCAACATTAAAGTTATGAGAATTAATTTAGAACTTACCTGACTTCACACAGAATTACTGTTTGAAGTCTGTCAATCCGCATTGGGTCGACGTGATGGAGTTTTTTTTTTTTTTACCTAGTCTTAACAGGGGTTAAGCTTATGTTAAAAAACCACTCTCCTTTCAGGTTGAGAGGGCTCAAGGCAGAGTGGAGACTCATTCTCAACAGTCAGTTCTTGTATGAAGAGAAAAAAAATGTCGTCCTAATACTAACTTGCTTGATGTCATCGGTCCACCCAGTGGGGGTGACAAACAATGCGCTTTCCGGTGAAGGGTCGCCATTCCAGCAACTTGGGACACCAACGAGACCGTTATGAGGACCCTGTATTGGAGAAGAAATCCATTCTGTACAATTTGTACACATAAGGCATACCCTAGTTAAAAAACTTATGCACGCCACTGCCTATCGTATCGGTATATTAAAATCCTTCTGATGTTGTTTAGCTATACCGCTACATTTACATGCGCAATGTATTCCGCATAGTGATTTCCGAATAACTCCTATGACGAGATGGTAATCAGGCATCAGCGGACGAGCGGACGAGCGGACGAGTGGACGGACGTCCTCATAACAATGTCGCCGTGTGTGGCCCGACCGGGGTCGATGACCCCACCCAAAGGGGGAAGTGTTTAATTAGCTTTGTACTGTATTTTTAGATACAAATTGCATTATTGACATTACTGATGCTAAGTCTTTGTGGTGACGCAAACTGGTTACAGGGTTTCGGACCAGAATTAATTATTTAACCTAGGCCCTGTGGCGTGCAGTTCATAGATTGAATTGCGAAGTTCATAGATGCGAAGATAACAAGTGTTATAGGCGATAAGTTCGTCGACGAGTGTAAAATAGCGGAATTGCATCCCTGATCACTTAAAATCAGATGAGACCGCAGTCAAGCGCTAACTTTACGAACAAAAAGGTGTTCACGGCGCACGCGAGCAAGTCTATCGCGCACGTGATCGCTGACCGATAGCTATAACAAATAACAAAGCCATTATTTTATAATAACAACAGTCACGGGCAATGCGACCACCATATTCGTGCAATTCGAATTAATTGCTCTACCTATTACATTTTTAGTAGCAAACGGGCCCAACTTGTAAATCTGAAGTTTTTACTTTTTTATTTATCAGAAGAAGTTTCTTCTAACGTTTGAAGCAATAACATACGGAACATACAGACTGGTCTGAACTAATTAACCCTCAACGCAAAAACGAAGGGGTGTGTGGCATTGTTGCTACCGAACGGATGAACTGATTTTGCTTGTTTATTGTTTAAAAAATGAATAAATTAGTTGGGAGACTTCTTAGCTGTGTTTGAAGAAAATCGACCGATCTTAGACAGATTTTCATAAAACACAAAATCTCTCAGCGTTAATTTTTCATTACATTTTTGGAAACAAACATAAAACTATGAACCTAAAGCTATCATTAAAACACAACAATGCTATTTTCCTCCTCTTCTATTAGAGATGCCGTTCTATTTCGGCACTGCGTGAAAGGTGTGCCATTTTTGATGACTGAAACCAGTAGGTAGGTCCGTCCAAAGTTATGTATCCCCAACGATTTTTTACATACAGTTAACACAACAATTTATTTACAAATTGCAGTGTGACGCCACAAAACATTCTGGAACAATCTCTCGATGCGTAAAGAAGTGTTCACTTAAAACTTTAATATATTTTTTGCAGGTCCAACGTTTAAGAGGTGATTTAGTAAATCACAAGGCCGCTGAACTGTAGGTACCTATACCTAGTGAGGAGTACACTTCGAGAGGCAGCGGACCATGGCACTGAGTCATCGCTTACGTCTTTGAGTGCTGACATACGCACGCGCCGCTTGGCATGATAAATGTTTTTTTCTGATGGTGTATTTACTGTGCTCATATATGGAACTGCAGTAGCGACACCTGAGGATCTATTTCAACCAGCCTGACTGAGAAGAACGAAAAGAACGAAACGTTTTCTGAGACTCTGACCTTGGGTTCAAGCGACGCAGTCAACGCAACTGCGAATACTACTACTCTGCTTCTGCCTTCGGACCCCATCAGGCGATGCTTCTGCGCTCGCCCAAACCCTCCAGTGACGCCGCTGAGGTCCCTTAAGGAGCCTACGGCACTTACACAATCAGAAAAAAAATACATGTTCCTGCTTCCCCTCGCGCTTTTATAGACCGAAGACGAAATCTGGTTAACTCTTAATCAAATTCAACAATAAATAGAAAATCCAGTCGAATTTTTAAAATTGTTTTTTTTTTGTTCTCGAAAAAGTTGTTGAAGTAAATTAGTTTCTTTATAATTTTTTTAGAGAACTAGCCAGCCACTGAATCATCAACTGCTTCAGGGGCGGTCAATTAGAAAGGCTTAAACAAAAAAGTTGTTAAGATTTTATACACGTGATAAGGGCAAAAAGTATACCTAAGTTAGTTTACAGTGAATAGTGATATTGTAGTTACATGTCATTATCAGCTTATTTTAATGGGTCACTACAGGGCCAGGCCTCCTTATTGAAGAGAGGATATGGAACTTAGACCCACCACGCTGCTCCAATGCGGATTGGCGGGTAGTATGCTAATATTAATATAATAAACAACTATGTTGATGTAGATGGTAATGACCGGGACCGATGGCTTAACGTGCTCTCCGAGGCACAGTGTTCACGTAACACTTCCCAATTTCGAGCTGAGATTTTTACTGAAAATTTCATAGAAGAATTAAAGCCCAGTAGGTATTCCATGACCCAACACCCGACACTACCCATTCGAACCTAGAAGCTAAAGCTAGCCACTGGAACATAGAGTAGCAGTGACTTGTAGTAAGCAGATTTCAGGAGTTCAGACTCCAGCCCTTCAAATGTTCAAGTACAAAACAACTATAAACGTCGCTTCTCCTCAGTACTCGTATATGAAAACAATCACATCCCCAGTCGTTCAAATTCAATACCTATGGTATGACACAAACGTCACAGATTTTTATAAATCACGAAAATACTTAGAACATTAATATGACTAACACAGGCTCATAAAGATCTTTCAAACGATGCTCTCGTATTCTTTGCCAGCTCTAGATAAATGATTTTTGAATTTGAAAATTAATAGTCCAACGGGCGAAGATCGAACTCAAGAACTTACGGGGTTAAGTCCATCTTCATAAACGTCGAGCTATATTTATCTACGAATTTACTAATATTGACCAATACGTGACCTAAGTATTTTACTACACGGGGAATAACAGTCACTTAATCAGTAAAAACACAATAATCTTTGCTTCGTCATGCTAACTGCATCAACCGCATTAGCAAATAATGCGTAAATAACCAACCGCGGAGCCAATATTGTGAATCAGAGGAAAATACTGGAAAATCGAAAGCTAGGAGAGAAAACAAAGCACCTACGATTACAACTTCAGTATAACACTATAAGTATATTTAGTACTTTAGTAGTAGCTCTTTGTGCTGTTTGTGAAGAAAATCGAGTGGGGAAGTACTGCTACCAAACATTAGTGACTTTACTTCTCCACTGTGTGTTGGATTGGAATCTCTAGGTTGCGGTTAATATAGGCTTAACACTTATCATGTCTTAGATTGCAAGTCGATTGTCTTTCGATGTTTTCCCTGTTTTCAGATATACAGTTTTACAGTAGTTGTAAGAGCAGGAGTTTTTATATCTGTAATATTTTTTTGCTGTAAATGCCTTTGATTATAAGCCTTGTACCTACATGTACCTGTGTATTTATACATTTTGTAACTGTGTTTTAGTTCTAATTTAATTAAAAACTATTTCGTTCAGTTACTTTAAGACGTGTTTCTTGAATGTCCTGCTCTGTTATAAGCGATATGGCCACTTACTACCTGGTAGGTCATCCGCTTCATATACTACACTTACTATCATCTATTCTGTGTGATGGAGATATTCCCACACGAATAGAATTTTGGATTGTATTTGTGTAATTATTAAGATATCTAGTAAGAATTCGAGAAGTTTCTTGGTTCGTCCAAATTGGTGATTAACGGCCAGTTTCTTCATCGCCAGTAACAGTCAAAGTAACGTCATAAATCAAAAGTGACGATCTCATTCACTGAAAAATAAAGTCTTCTTTACTACTTTCTACTTTTACTGTTACTTTAGCTTTACATGAAGAAACTGGCTGAAAATGTAAGGAACTGAGGAAGAAATTATTTAAGTATAGAATATATACACTGTGGTAAAACTATAATTAAATACGACTTATACAACCGTGTCCTCTGAAAGTATCCATTTGACGTTCTTTTTATTTAAACAACGCGCTCTTGAGAAAAAGTCTTATGACAACCAAAAGTAATAGACGGACAGACAGACAGATGAACAACAAATGTCCATTCATTCCTTTTGGGGTACGAAACGTTAAAATTGAAATAAAATAAGCAAGTATAAATAAACATACGATCTTTCGAATTCCAGCAGGTACCCTGTGGTACATTATATGATTGTTTCTACAAAAGATCTGAAAAGTAACACGAAATCCAGGTCAACAATTTATCGTAAACATTCCTACTCCGCTTTGAACGTCGTGTGAACACCGAGCCGCATCATTTTGTGCGCAGTTGTGTCAATAAACACTATCACATGTGCTATTATAATATTACCATAGAGTCGATCAACCAGTGATAGCTAAAAGTGTTTTGCTATATAATTCTATAGCTTGATGTACATAATCATATAAAATAATCAAAACAACAATGAAGAAAACAAAACAAAATTTGGAATGCCCGTCCTTGGGTTTGGGTATATTATGTATTAGTGGTTCACGTTCCCGTTGGAATACGGGGATAATATATAGCCTTCTTCGATAAATGGGCTATCTAATACTGAAAGAATTTTTTAAATTGGACCAATAGTTCGTGAGATTGGTGCGTTCAAACAAACAAACAAACTCTTTAGCTTTATAATATTAGTATACTAGAAGATTAAGTTTAGTACGAGTATTAAGCTCATGCACATTCAGCCTGATGTAAATTGCTCCTATGCTTTTTTTTAACGTTGATGGCAAAAGGATTTAACTCTTTTTTCACATTTAACTTCAAGTTTGAATAATATGAAAAATGAAAAATATAAAATAATTGTAATTACATCGTTTTAATTTGAAATCTGCCAAATAAATTACAAAGAATAACTATATACATAGGTATTCTCAAAAACAATAATTCGCTTGCAGTGGAGTACAGAAGAAGCTACTTCGCTCGCCCTATTCGAAACAATGAGGTCAGCGTTCCGAATAAATAGATACATAGTACGTGTACGAGCAGATATCTACTGATTGCATAGTCTGCCGGGTTGACCGACTAAACTGACCTGTACCTTCATAGTACTAATATAATAACTATTTTTTTACGTTTGTGCTCATAGTTTAGTCAGTTTTCTTTTGATTGCAATAAATTAGCGGAGTCCCGCGACTTAGTCCGCCTGAAAACCTTTAATTACCATAAAAAGGTTATAGTGAGGTAACGTTAATAGATAAACATATTAATGTTGCAGACTTCATGTGTTGTGTATTTATTCTTTACAAGTTAGCCCTTGACAACAATCTCACCTGATGATAGGTGATGATGCAAACTAAGACGGAAGGGGGGCTAACTTGTTAGGAGGAGAGGAGGACGAAAATCCACAATTTTTCGGTTTCTACACGACATCGTACCGGAATGCTAAATCGATTGGCGGTACGACTTTGCCGGTAGGGGGGTTAGTCGCCCGTAGTCAGATTGGAATCCATTTTCAAGTGACTTCAGAGGACAATCTCTTTGTCCAAGAGATGGGTTGAGTTGCCAAACCAAAGGCCAAAAGTCAAACTCAAAGTTGAATTTCATATAACCACGAACTATCTTATGTCGTCGTCTGTAGTATATTTATAAAGTTACATCAACCAAGCATGTTCTAACTAAATTATTGTATTTTTATTCATTGACGCGTTGATAGATATTGTTTTAATACTTGACTGAAATTTGACAATGCAGTTTGCTGTTTGGAATGATACTGGATCTAATATATGATTATAAAAAGAACTTACAAAATTCACCATACGTTATATAACTGAAATAACAATATAACTTGCAAAAGAACAGTTCATGTAACTCCGTACTCAACAAAAGACGCCAAATTATTCAGTTGCCTTCACGGTTAGTGCGCGTAAAGAGTTATAATTCATCAATCCACAACAATGGCGGCTGTACTTCGACACGAAGACAAAGAAGCTCAATTTACACCAAACTATAACATACTCAGTTACTCGTAACTAGCAGAAGGAATCGTACGTATCATCATTTCAGGCAACCTTATAGGAGTAAGGAGAGGTGATAAGGAAATCATCTCTCAGGCCTGCCTACCGCTTAAATTGCAGTAGGTGGGCTTATTATTATCATCAACCCATATTCGGCTCACTGCTGACCTCGAGTCTTCTCTCAGAATGATCAGGTTTGGCCAATTGACCACCATGTTGGCCCAATGCGGATTGGCAGACTTCACACACGCAGAAATTCAAAAAAAAATCTCTGGTATGCATGTTTCCTCATGATGTTTTTCCTTCACCGTTTGAGACACGTGATATTTAATTTCTTAAAATGCACACAACAAAAATGTTGGAGGTGCATACCTCGAACCGGTTCGAACCCACGCCTTCCGGAATCGGAGGCAGAGGTCATATTCACTGGGCTATCAAGGCTCAAAAGCTTAATTTAATAAATATAATATCGTTGGCTTAGACTGACATTTTTTGACTTTGTAATGATAACTATTAGTTGTTAATATTTAAATGAACTCTGGCTGAATTTGTAGCGGGCTCTTCTCGGGACAAACCCATTTGGAACTCGCGTAACTTTAATTTTAAGTTTTCGACTTTAATTAACTTGACGTTACAAAAGTGCTTCTAAACTCTAGAAAGTCTAATTGAAATAAATAAATTTTGACTTTAGTAATAATGACCTGGTCTGACTGCTTAGTGCTTACTCAATGTTCCCTACCAACTTTCCTATACTCCGGGCTGAGAATCTTTGAAGAAAAAAAAGCTCAATATTTCATAGCTTGACCCAGGACTCGAACCCAGAACCTTGTGCTCCGAAGCCACAGAGCCACTAGACCAACTAACAATCATCTTTTGAAATGTCTTAAATAACATTTTTTTATAAAACAATGGTTCGCAATCATTGCAAAATGAACATATTTATCAAGAGAGGTAATCTAACATCATAAGTACGCCATTACTGAAGATGATTTCCTCAGATCATCACAGTAACAATGTCGTGTTCCCTTGAACTTCGCGCCGCGAGCGCTTCTGAGTCCATTCCAACAATAACAACACGGAACAAAGTACTGAGTAGGAGTTAAAGCTTTACTAATGGTTATTAACTCACACGATACTCACTACAAATGAGAATTTTGATTATAGGATATTGGTTAAATGAAGTAGCAGTAGTTCTTTGAGAAAAAGCGAATCTGGGGAAGTGTTACAGCCATGCGCGACCTTTCTGGCACTGTTGGTAGTGCTGTGGTTGTCAAAAAAGGTCCTGAGACTACATAGCCTGTACGGGTCATTTTGGGGTTTTATAATTTCGAAACCGGCTCAGGCTGGTGCAACGGCCTTGACTAATTACAACCTTGACGCCTCGGTACGATGCGAAAATATCTTCCTCAATAAATAATTTAATATCTAGGCACTCATGCGTTTTTTAACCATGTAGGTTAAATTGGCATTATGATCGATTGAGAAGTTATTGAGAGCGTATGAAACAAATAAAACTCACTTTTAAAATTAGGTTTACGATCACGAATCTAGTAGTAGTGGTCGGTATCGTTAAGGAGTGCACGGCGCGTGACGAGGCGCGGCCGACTGACTCTACCTTTACTCTGAGCTATTAGTGACGTCATCTATTTTCCGGGATATCCAAGGTACTGTGAAATGATCCTATGTAGCAGAGGGAGACTCGGGTCTCTAGTCAACATTATTATCATCAGAATCAGGCATTTCTCTTTATAGAAGCGAGGATATGGAGCTTAGACCCACCACGCTGCCCCAATGCGAGTTGGCGGGCATAGATTGATAATATTAAATTCTTTAACAACCGCACTATTGGGTTGTTATTGATAATAACTACTCTACAAAATTAGGAAATTCTTTACAAAAGACCTATGTCCTGCAGTGGACGTCCATCGGCTGATATGATGATGATGATGATGATAACTGCGACCTAACGTGCTCTCTGAGGCACAGAGGTGTGCCACGACAAACTTTTCAACTACGAGCTGAGAATTTTTACTGAAAATTACTGAGAATAATGAAAAACCAAGTATTTCATAGCGCGACCCGGGACTCGATTCAAAATCAAGAAAGGAACTTTCGAAAAAATAATTGAATTTGAGATGTTAATGCATAATAATTTAGTTTTAAGTACCTATCTATCTGTTGATGCAATATGAGATTTAAATAAATTATTTGTAGGTATTTGTATAACAATGAAATGTATTTATATATAAATTTCGTAAATCAGATTAAACGAAAGTTTATTACAATTTATTATTAATTAAAGTTGATATGAAAGAATATTTCATAATTTACTATCAACCGATTAAATATAAAAGAGATAAAGATCGTGATGTTTCACAAGTAATTATTTTACAGTTTTTATGTCCAACAAGACGTTGTTTACGAGCTCCTATCATCCAAGCGTGTTATGATGAATTGGAACAGTTTTACATTTTACAGTGGAGTAAGGGGGAGACCACACGTGACGTGAAGACAATCGTTGACTATCAGAATCAATTTAAATTTATTTATTTTACGTTCACCAACAAATTAACGCTTAGAACCCTGGCTGAGTTTGAAGCTATTCGGGCATATTTTGCCATATTCACGTGAGTAAGGTCAGATTTTTTTCAAATACGTTAGTTTAACTTTTTATCAGATGAGAATCAGGCATTAACGATATACCGATACATCGCTACGTAGCCGATATCCCCTGGATGTTCCTCATTTCGTATACCAGTGCAAAGATTAATTTAACACTTACATGGTGCATCACTATCTTCAAGTCATGTGTAAATATGTAGCTTCTAGCGTTTCACAGTAGGTTGCATCGCTTATCGCCATCAAAAATTTTAATCAAACTTAAAGTTATCTTGTCTCATAATAAAAAAGGAAATGAGCCTGTATGCGGTTTATCAGTGCAGTTGGTAAGCTATTTAGGAGGTTCTAGGACCTTTTATAGTTTTAGACCCGCCTTGACGACTGGCGCGTTTCTAGACGCGATTGTCGCGACCGCGCCGGTCAGCAGGACTGTGTGACTAGCCTTCTCGTCACGTGTGATCGCGCCCTTAGAGTTTCCAACGCAAACGGACAGACGCCGCGGGTTGATTTACGACGAGAAAACGTCGATGAGCACGTCGTGTTGTAAATCTTGAAAAATTCCGCGAAAGTTGCCTTCATACGTGAATAGAAGTCTATCAAAATTATTGTGATATGATTTTTGTGATATACAGTGACCTGATACAAAACATAAGAACCTACCTATTTATCAAAAGTAGGTATACCTATAATAACTAAGATATTATGAAACTATTACTTAATAAGCGTTTTTAGAAATCGAGTGTACTTACCTGGACACCCAGTCAAAGTAGATTTTTATATGCAACTCTAAAGTACTATAGAACAAGAGCTTTTAAACCATAACTACCTACTTGATGTCCCATTTCATACTCTACTAGGTACCTACTTACACACACAGATATATACAGATACGAGTATATAATATGTAGATAGGTAACCTACATATTATACAGGTACAGAAAAAGCTTTTTTGTTATCATTATAGGTATATGTGAATTTTTGTAATGAACCTCGAACTTTCTTGTCGAATTAGTTTAGCTTAAAATATAATTCTAGGTAATAAAGTGAATTAATTTATATTATAAACATTTATTTCATGCGGACCTGTTACTGTTTAGTATAAACTTTCGCGAACCTGAACAAGGTGCAGAGGGAGAGTGTACAGAATCCGTGATTTGTATCAAACTGCAGTACGAGTTTATTGTGCCAAACATTAACCGCGTTTGCCGGTCAATTGGTTTATACCTTGCCTGGGGCACGGAGTTCGTGCGGACAAAATGGCCGAAGTTCATCTTCAATTAGGAGAGTCGCGTGTGACTTATTAGTCAATAAAATCAACTGATAATTTATTCATCTTATGACTCTGCCGCGCTTAGTGTTGCCAGGTCGCCAAGCCCAATACAGGACAGACTAGTAAGTTTTACAGCCGGACAGGCTGCAAAGGCTGGACACTCTCATACGGACACATTATTGAGGATTTCGTGTCTCTGTTCGACAGAAAAATGTGTAAAATAACTTTTTTGTCTATTATTATAAATAATGTTAATTTCTAACTAAATACAAATAAAATCGAACTGGTTTTTAGTACGTTAGTTAGTTATTCAGAATCAGAAATGTAATATAAAAAGCCTAGCAAAAGACGGACGCTATTTGTTTTGGTCGGACAAGCAATCAAAAAGCTTAACCATGTCCGGTTTTACCGGACGCCTGGCAACGCGCTGATCAGTTTTTCTGAGTTTCATTCAAGAGTGTAGTAAAACACGTAGAAAAGTGTGCGTGTCAGTCAGTTTCGACGCACTACTGAAGTAACTCTTCAAGTAATAACATATCCCACTATGATGATGCTGTGTAGAGAAACGGGGGCATCAAAAAACAAGTTACTTGTCGGGATCTATACTCCGGCAAGTTACTTGTTTTATGTACAAAAAAAGATGACAAATAATTGAAAATGTCATACGCGATTATAATGTCCTCAAGTGTTATTATAACTCGTTCGTACGTCGCAAACTTCCGAAAATGTGTTATGCATAGGTAATTATAAGCCGCGACTATTCACCGTTTGTTAACATTTGAACAAATTTTACTCGAATGTTTATACCGGGCACCTTAAACTATAACATAGTAAAATCCAAAACTAAAATACCACTTATTATGACCGATTTCGTACTTTCAACAGCGTACAACTACATTGTAGACTGCAGTACACGTATGAAGCGGAAACCGGAGTAAAGCAATCCATGTATACATATTCAGGAGTGAACAAATAGCCAATAAATGCACAACAATGGCCACAGGAAGCTCCGCACACAGGAAGTTGTGCTCCACTAGCGTATGCCGCGTGTTTTCACACTCTCATTCAGTTGTTTTCCCTGCACTTTCCGCTGTTTGCCTCGCAGGATTTGATCCTAAGCACGACTAACAATAAATATCCACCTCGTAACAATGTTGGCAAGTGTACTATAATATACTTAGTATTGTCTACTATCCAAGTATTCTAAGGCTGCCAGTCCACCGAAGCGGAGCGAGGCAGCGGCGCTAGAAACGGAGAAATAAACCAATAGAATTGCACAAAATCTCCGCTCCTCTTTAGTGAATTTGCGAGCTAGTTTAAAAATTTATATGAAACTCGTAAGCGGAACGGGGTTAAATAAATTAATTTAAAATGTATTTATTAAACATAGTCTGCAACTCCGCTCCGCACCTCGCTCCGGTGGACAGACACAGTACGCAACTCCGCTCCGCAGTCCGTTTCTCCCGTACGCTTCCTCGATCCGCTCTGGTGGACAGGCAGCCTAAGCCATGGTTAGTGTTACACTTTAAGATAGTATAGTGATAAATAGTATCGCGATACCTACCAACAAACATCTTATGGGCGTGCCACACACTCAACTATGGGTCAGGAAGTAACGAGGAAAGAAGGCAGAGATGTAGGTATGGGAACATTACTCGTTCTGCTGCATGTCAATATGCCGGTAGGTATTTTGAGCGCGAGCACTGAGTAAGCAATAAGGACAACATCGCGGCAGCACAAAGAACATAGTGTGGTGGGCTCATTAGACTACACTGCCATCAACTTATAAAACATAACCATTAAATATATTTTTTTTTTAATGCAAATAGGCTCGCGTTTGACCATGATCTAACCTGATGGTAAGTGTAGATACAGTCTTAGATGGGACACGCTTGCCTAAAAGATGCCTATTCACTCTTGTTTTGAAGATAAACAAGTTATAATATTCAGGAATCACAGACTTGGGAAGGGTATTCCAAATCTTAGCCGAGCGTATGAGAAAAGAAGACGCAAAGCGTTTTGTGTGGGTCCTAGGGACATCTACAACATAGGGATGAAAACCCACCCGATGTCTTGCGGTCCGATGGTAAAAAGGCGAAGAAAAGGAAATAGTAATAAAACGAAACCAAAAAACTAAGGACTGTCCAGAATTTCGAACGTAAGAGTCCAAAATTCGAGAATCTTTTGTCAAAATAACCGTGGTCAGTCATAAAGTAGGGCATTATTGAAAGAATATTCGACATCTATAGGTACTCTGCTCATACGACGAACATCTGTAAGCAATAAAAATAATAAAGTACATGTCGAGACGAAAGCAAAATATTGTGTCAAGGCAATGTTTTCATTTCTGCCATAATGACCGCAATAAAATAATACCTATGTGTCATATTAATTATAGCACGTGACTTCGGTTACACAAAGATTAACCTTCGTGGGTATGAAAACACCACAACTCCAGCCACTCAGGCTCAAGTCTACTGTCAAGTTTGCATGACGCTTCAGAAAGTTGGCTGTGCAAAAGATAACGACATTACTATAACCTTATTTCGATATTTTTTACTGACCGCATCCCCTGACCATGCTGCACGATTTGACGGTAAGCTTGATCGTGTGTTTATGGTACTTGTGAAACCAAAAATTAGTAAAATGTAATCCACAATCTCACTTAAACCGGTGCAAATGACAAAACAAAAAAAAAGCAATCCTTTTTTCCTGGTTATGCGTGGGCCCAAAAGGTAGGAACATCCTACATAGGTTAAGTCACTGTCATATTATTTATTTTAAGCAAGCATTTTGGTTTCTTTTGTGAGATATCTTTACCCCCCAACTAATGTAGATACAGGGCGCCTCCAAGGTACGCTACGCCAAACGCAAACCTTGTCTAACATAAAAAAAAACTAAACAAAGTCACAGGCAACTGCTAGTATATGAGAGCTATCGTGATATAATTTGTTGTTTAAAAATGCAACACGACACGTTGTTACGTAGGCGATAATGGCGCCATCTGCACATTCAGCGTGGGATGGACCCTTGACAGCAACTCGCTTACAGACATGTTTACCAACAATAATGTATCAGGTACTAGCAACCCGTCCCGGCTTCGCACGGGTTCTGTGTAGATACTAATATTATGAATAGTCTATATTACAGGATATTTTTTGTCTCTTTCTAACCCACCACTTTTCTAAAATGGGGGGTAGAAGTTTATATGGAGCATTCTGCAATTTTCAAGGTAGAAAGCTAAAAATCAATAGGTACACAGACTTTTTGTTACCAACGAAAAATACCTGTTTTTATCGTCTACAATGAAAATAATATTCTGTTCCGAGTTCTCTTCTGTGCTCTAAACCGTGTTACCCCGAGTTTAGCGCGGCAAAAGCTAGTAAATTATAAACCTTCCTCTTGAACCACTATCTATTGCTGAAATCCGATCAGCAGTTTAAAAGATCTAAGTCAAAATACAGCGGAAGCTATTTCATTTTATACTATGTAATGATGAAGACCGGAAGCTCTACTATGACGTCAAATGAAAAAGTATAGAGAATATGTTCATTAGTCACGTGACGCGCGCCGACGCGTCAAAGATGACGTTATTTAGTTGCGGCATTCGATATTTGAACTACGGCGCGTTTGAAATGCGAGTCGCGCGCTTTTTCTAATTGCGCTGAAAATAGACCACGCGCGCGCTTCGCTGAAACGCCACCTGGGAGTAGGGAGACCATGATTCTTGTCAGCCGATATATAACTACGATTATAAATAAAGTCTAAAACTCTAGATATTTTGGATTTGGAAAGTAATTGAATAGTAACACAATCAATTTATACAATGATAAAGTGCCTAATCACTCTTGCTTTTGAACGTGCTAGATTGTTGGTGGCATGAAATACATACGTTTTAAGGACTTTGCACATTTTAGCATTACGTATTGGCAACGTTAAAGCTAAACGTTTGATGCGAGTTGTCTGGACGTCAATCACCACCATTTCGCTTGGGATCTTAAGGTTCTAGGTACGAGGCGGGCTATGAAATATTGGTTTTCTCTAAATAACAAACGTCAATCCTGTGTTGGGAAGCTCAGTATTACCACATGTTGGTAGTGTTAATTGCTAGCTTAGCTTGCCTTATGCCTAGCTTGTTCTTTGTGTTACAAACAGATCGTTTCACACAAAATACACAGAAAATGTAGGTACGTTATGGGACCAATCACGGCCGTTAAATTTACACGACCTAACCTCGGTCCGTATGCAGCGACCATCATTGCTTGTAGAGACTGTCCCCCTATCCGCTAAGACTGATGGTCACCGCAGCGCAGTAAACAATAAAATCATACTCCACAGACCCCCTGCAACAACTGAACGCTATAAATATAATATTAACTCCCTACACCGGTCTGTTCGTCTATTTCAGACCTATTTAACGGTGTATTTACGATATTGAAAAATATCGCCCGCAGTAAATCATTATAATATGGAGGGAAACGGTAGTAGAATATCGAATGTCAGCAAAATCCTTTTGATGTTATGAAAGTATTTATAATCTGTGAGTATGTGGATTATGATTATTATAATCTGTGGATTATGAATATATTGTAATCATTGACAAACAGATAGTTAAGGCTTAGTTAGAGTAATAAAGTTAAGGCTAAAGCCGCCAATAAGCTTTGGAATAGCGTGGTGAGTCTAAGCTTCAAAGAGGAGGTCTATGCGTAACAGTAATACAACAATAAAACGGAAAACAATGCTGTATATACTTTTAAAAGATGGCTTCCTGTAGCACTAGCATTAAGATTTTCACGTGTATAATTTATGAATGATTTTGGTTGTCATTGTTGGTATATCTAAATAAATAAATAAATAAAATAAAATAATAAAAACTTGCAAATAATAATTGAAATTTTTGATCGTCTATTACCAATGAAGATGAAGATAATACTTTTGTAAGCAATTATAATAAAACAAAAGGGTTAGTATGTTAACCCGTGGGAGCGCCGAGTGTTACCGATGACCAAACCGCAACACGCGGTCGCATCGACCCCAATCAACGTTTCGCACGGACGGCCGGGAATGCGGCCGGGAGGTGTCAAGTGCCGGGCCACACCTGTGGGACTGTGGCCCACTGTGGGGCGCGGGGAAACCTGTCAGCGATACGCCTGGGAGACACGCGCGCCCGTGGGAATTTATTACAACAATGTCCACAACTTTGCAATTTATTTTTGATGTCATATTAGATAAAGTCGGTTGGTATATTAATTTGAAATGTTTTGACTTTTTTTCTTCTTTAAAGGTTAGCCCTACAATCTTACCTGAAAGAAGAAAGAAAGAAAATATATTTATTACTACATTATGCCACACATCACAATTATTTAAGAATAATACCCTGCGATATGTGGCATAACCTAGAAAAAGGTCCTAGCTCAGCATATTGCTGTATGCTCCCCATAAACAAAGAACATACAGCGCTGATTTTCAGCTAGGACCCAGTTCTAAGTGCCACCACGAAAACAGGCAACATAAACCTATATTAAAAGCAAAACCAAATTAAAACTTATAACTAGTTTAAAAAATATAAAAAAGAACAAAAAGAAAAATTATATAACATTAAAGTACCTACAGTATTAAAACCAACAATCAAATTTATTCCCAAGTTTAAATTCACCTACTATACTATTATTATTATATTTACTTACTATAACTACATAATAAATAAATAATAAAGAAAAAGAATATTTATATAAAAATGTAATATGAATGAATAATTACTAAATTTGTAACCTGATGCTGAATGATGATACAATTTAAAATGAAAGCGAGCTATCGTGTTAGGAGTAACTTGGATAATAATTCACACCCCTTTCGGTTTCTACAAAACATCGTACCGGAACGATAAATCGCTTGGCGACAAGTCTTTGTCTTGAGCCACGGACGAAACTAATCTCTAGCCAATTAAGAAAACCTCAATCGGTCTAGCCGGGGATCGAACCCAGGACCTCCTTCTTGTAAATCAAATGCGCATACAACTCTGCCACGAAGGCCATCAGAAGTCTCTCATCAGAGTCTATACGAGACGTA
This sequence comes from Bicyclus anynana, assembly GCF_947172395.1. Lineage (NCBI taxonomy): Eukaryota > Metazoa > Arthropoda > Insecta > Lepidoptera > Nymphalidae > Bicyclus > Bicyclus anynana. The sequence continues at coordinate 866,570 of NC_069085.1, read as the reverse complement.
ATAGATATATTTTTTTTCATACGCAGGAGTACATGTCACTTGGGTATTCACTGGAAATAAGCAAAATAATTATTGTTTGTTTACTTAGATCAATTAAATAAAATGCTTTTCACGTAGTTATGAGTTACGGGAAATAAAATAATCACGTACCTACTTGTGAATATGGCTCGTAATTAAGAAAATCAGAATTTGTACCTACAGCTTTAATTTGAACTTTAAATATCTTGTCTGAAAAAGGATAGAAATACCTATATGATAGATTCATATCTCATCGCTTTACTTTAACTTAGAAGTATACGAGTAGGTAGGTAGTAGGTACATAATTACGAAGACAGTCGACTAGCAACCATTGTATTAATAAATGTGAAAATAAACGTTTCTTTTCTAATATAAAATATTATAGCCTATTGTGGGATTATTTATCGAATATCTCATAATACAAGTGCCGCAGTTAATTAACACACTTCTGGAAGTAGGTTGTGTCACTGGGAACCACATAAATACCTCCTGATGATTTACAATCAGATTTTAACGTCGGATTTCATAAAGTATAAAAAATGTGTGTCAACTTGACGCGCATTTGCTGTTCAGGTACAATACATCTTATAAATATAATATATTTTGTTATAATACTGAGAATTATCTACTGCCCATAGTTTTATTGCATATACTACACAAACTGACCCGATGAACTTCGTACCACCTAAATTTCAGATACCAAACAAGAAGGATTAAGCAAATTATTCAAGGTATTTTTCTGTTTTAGCTATTTTTATCTAGCAATAATTGCAATTCATTTTTATAGTTAAACCAAAGTATGTTACACAATTAAAATCATCAGACTAACATATACACTACACCTGCTTCAATGATGATGAGCATACATAAAAAAAAATGTTTGTTAATTTTATGTAACGTTTTATTCTGTTATCCATATTGACTATCAAGCTTAAGGAGTAAGTCCCAAAGATATTCTTTAAATAAACCAATTAAACTTGAAATTCACATTATTTGCAAGCAATCTCCTAATCTTTTCCCATAAGCACACGGCGGGTCGCGCGGCGCACACAATAGCGATGATTCGCGGCCGGTAATGAGCCATTACCGCGAGGCCGGTTAACGCCACGGTCGAATGGACCTTGTGCCTTGTGCGGACAATGGACGGGGGTTGATTCGGCCGCAGATAAGGTTCGCACTTCAAAATCTGCCTATTCTTTTAACGTTGAAGAGTTTACATGAAGATAATACGTACGCTCTAATTTAAGGATAGGTATCTACTACTCACAGAACAGAAAACGCTAAAAGCTAACTAACAATAATAGGTAATTAATCCATGCTACTATACCTACTTATACTAAAAATTAAATAACCTAATTTAGGGTATTTTGACAAATATTAATTTTTTTATTAATATTTGTCAAAATACTCTGAATTTTGGAAGATTAATTTTAAGTAATAGATTGGAAGTAATGTTATAAATATTATAGTGTACTAATACGCCCACCCCCGCCCGCGGTTTTAACTGCGTGGTTCCCGGTCTCGTGAGCAAAGTATGATAGCCCAAGACAATAACGTGGCATTTTATTGATAAAAGAATTATCAAAATCGGCGTATTAACCTCTACAATCCCACAAACTTTACCTCCAATGTTTATAACCTGTGGTGGCATCGGACCCTAAATCTTCGTATCTTGGATTTAAATAAATTAAAGGACATTACGAACATCTAGCAATAACCATGGCTGCGGTTTGTTCCCGGATGAGACCGGATGAGAAGTCTGGAACTACCTCTAAGTCTCAGTTTAAACCTTTACCTAGGTAATACCTACCTACTAGAACGATAAAATATTGATCGTAAGAAAAACCTTATCATAGTTTAATACGTGTTTCTAGCATAATCTGTTGAAAAGGACAGATTTAGTTCTCAATCGTATCGCAGGAACCCATCACTCGACGTGTCCAAATATATTCCACTGATGTGTGATGTCCCTAACACTAACTACACACATCCGCTGTACAGAAGCTTTCATAGAATTGCGAGCTTAAATACTTTCTTGCCTTTGATTTTGTATCGAATTAGATTACGTTACAAAGGATAAAGTTTATCTTTTTATTTTTAAACGGCAACGAATTTCATGAAATATTTGAAAGTATGAAGGTAATTTCGGGGGCGAAAAATCAATCTAACTAGGTTTAATTTTTAGGGAACGTGCAGAAAAACCAACTAGTACTCAGTATTACCAGCCTATACTAACAGCCCAGACCGTTTTTTTTATTCTTTTTCCCCTTTCGGTTTCTACATGACATTGTACCATATCGATTTAGTCGATTTATGGTCTAAGGTCCGGCTTATGAAATATATTAGTTTATTCCCCACATATTGTTGTTGTTATTTATTTGTTGTTGTTGTTGTTTTTTATTAGTAATGAATCTTGGAAAATATTCACATCAACACATTGCAAATACGAATAGGCTACCTAGCAGGTACGCTAGTCTGTATGACTTTAGTATATTTTAAAAATTAAGGTGCTTCCTAAAACTGCAATATCGTAGAAGCCGCCTCAGTTTGAAATTAGTTTTTTTTTCTCTTATGCCAGCGTGAATGTAAATAAAGAAAACTCACCTACGAACGCGTAAAAACATGACTTCATCGATTACGCGAAACTGTTTTAAATTGCGCAAAACTGGCTACTTCCACACAATTTACAACGTTTTTAATCAAAATGTATGTTTCACAACAATTTCGCTGACGACATGCTGTGGTTCCAGTTATTTCGCAGCTGATGGGATGCCAACTCAATTTGGTCATCCGATGGAAGACGTTAAATTCAATAAAAAGATCAAGGGAAACAAGTAGTCTTAATAGTTATGATTTATCCACCTTATTGTCGGATTTTAATTACGCTTGCAATAAAGTATGTTTATAAGTATTTCGATATTAACATCTGAACTGGTAGATCTCTACTACTGGATAAATACAAGCCTCTTATAAGCAAATCATTGTTAAACTCATGAAAAACATAACCTATTGATCATCCGATTTCGGAGGGTGTGGGTTCGAATCCGGTCCGGGGCATGCACCTCCAACTTTTCAGTTGTGTGCATTTTAAGAAATTAAATATCACGTGTCTCAATCGGTGAAGGAAAACATCGTGAGGAAACCTGCATACCAGAGAATTACTTAATTCTCTGCGTGTGTGAAGTCTGCCAATCGGCATTGGGCCAGCGTGGTGGACTATTGGCCTAACCCCTCTCATGCTGAGAGGAGACTCGAGCTCAGCAGTGAGCCGTATATGGGTTGATACCGACGATTGATCATCACTTTGCAGCAGTGGCGAAGACTCTCGCCGGGTTACCCTTTAAACACACATATATTTTTAACCGACTTCCAAAAAGGAGGAGGTTCTACGTTCGGCTGTATGTATGCGAAAGCGGAGCTTTTATCAAGCGATATGAATTACCTTTTCATTTGGACGGCTTACTTTCGTCAAAATTTCATCTTTTGCCACTGCTTTGCAGTACAGACATGCTAAGGTCTCTCTACACAACGATGCCGGTCTCGAAGGACTAATACTAACGATCCCAAGTGTATAGAGATAGCCGACAACCTCCGTGATTCATCATCATCATCATCATCACTATCATCATTAACTGCCGATGGACATCCACTGCTGGACATAGGCCTCTTGCATGGAATTTCAAACATAACAGTCTCGAGCCGCCAGCATCCAGCGGATCCCTGCAACCCGCTTGATGTCCGCAGTTCACCTAGTGGAGGGTCGACCAACAATGCGTTTTCTGCTTTCTCCATGGTTGGTAACTAATAACTATCAACCGTAATCAACGCAACTTCTAATGAAATTCGACAGAGATGAGCACATGAGTATCACGACTGTAGGTAGGTATAATCAAGTATAGGTACAGCGAAAGGTTGATACTGACAATATGCACCATTGTATGGTGTGCGTCGTCAAATTTCGTCGAAATTGTACAAAAAAAATCATCAGAATAAGCAGAGCTTTTTCGCATCTATTAAGTGCACTGTGCACGCCACTGGTCATCCATCACATTCGATGGTGTAGAGCCGATGAATCGAAGTTCCCCATCACGTTGTTGTGTTTGCCTGTTCTGCTTAGTCCCAAAAATTACTGAATTTCAGATACTCGTTTTAGTGGAGTTTTCACAAACAGAGAGCTAAAACAAAGAGTCTTTAAATTATTTAGGTACTTGGGCCATCAACAAACATTTTATCAGTTTTTGAAGTCGATTAAAATAAATTATTAATTAATTAGCTTAGAGTTAACAAACAAGTTTTCTATGTCTCGGTAAACCCTCCAAGCGAAATAAAAAACGCCGTCGGTAGACATTACTCTAGCCATACAAGAAACATCATTCGTATTCCTACCTGTTTCTATACACACAGCATCATTTGCATATTTTCTCACGCTTATATATCTAATTTAAGACGAAATTTTAACAAAACCAGTTTGAGCAAAATGGTGCTCTTTGCTCGGGAGCATCCTGCATATACTCGTAAACAGTTAAAACTAAGTTCGATTATCAACAGGACATAGTAGCGGGTACTCACTAGGTACTAAATTTTTTATCAAATCTCAATCGATCGAATTCTCGTTACATTTTTTACAATCTTAAAAACCCATGTGTCACAGTGGGTTGTTTTACCTTAACCACCTACGCCGTAGTTTTAAATATTATAATCAAGTAAAAATATTTCCTGGCTTAAATACCATAGGTGATAAGTAGGCGTTATATTGGTATGTAAGTACCTATAACATTATATTAACTTAAAGGTGCCAGAAGTATGTGTTACTTGGTACGACTTTTTCCGCATGGAAATCGTTTTAGTTTTTGGATAACAAAAGCACAAGCATTTCCCTGTCCCGACCTACCTGTTGTCACAAATTCACACACTCCTGTCTCTTCTTCCGTCTAAATCTCGTTTTTTGTCCTTCTATCTTTCAACTAGCTGACCCGGCAAACGTTGTTTTCCCTTACCAAATTATTCACTTAAGGGTCTGAAAAATGGATCTCAAACCGCCGAACATGGATTGATAACGACGACTATCACAGAACATAAAGCGTTATAATCCGTGACTATGACATAAAACATGCATATTCATTATTGCCTTAAAAACCCACCAGATTTTTTACTTAACTAATAAAACTATACGAAAAAAACTGTGTAATCAAACCCACTTCCTAATGACATAATCAACGTGCGACCAACGACCTGACGTAGAAGCTAGGAACGCCTGGGAAACCTAATAAAGGTGGCAGAGATACCGCTAGCTGTTGGAATGTGCTAAAAAACCGCCACAAAAACAGCTCGCACGGCTGTCGGCTGTATTGGGTGACGCCGGATGCGTGGCCTTGCGAGGTCGAAAGATGATGCCTTCACACCGATGCGAATGTCATAGCAACGAACTTTTTGCCAACGAACAAATAATCTCATCGAACATATCATTGTAAGTAGTGCTATTCTGTAACAATAATAGCCTTTATTAAACAATCACAAATCTTAAAATTATTTACAAATTTATTTGATTGACACCGGCGTGTTGAGATTGTTGTGCTTTACAGCATAGGCCTCCCCTAGAGCCCGCCACACTAATCGGTTATTTGCCTGTCTATTCCAAGTGACACCTGCTATTTTGCTGACATCGTCCTCCCATCTACGACGCTGTCTTCCTCTGTTTCTTTTCTGGTGCCTTGGGCACCAGGCTGTTATGTCTCTTGACCATTTATCCTTCTTACTTCGAATCATACGTCCTGCCCACTTCCATTTCAGCTTTTTAATGCAGTATGTGACATCAGTTATTTTAGTTTCGTTTCTTATAGTAAAGAGTTTAATTTAATGTAGCAGCACTATTCTGTGACAATGTTTTTAACTGTAGGGTGAGTTTCGACTTAATTTCTCCCTAGATAACAGTTCGAAAGTCACATTGTCGTCAAACTTCGTTACAGAATACCGCTACTGTTTAAGATCGCGATCACAGTACACACAATCGCTCAACTCTTCGATCTAAGTCCTCCTTCACTATTTTATTATAGGACAGTCAGACTTCTTAGGTATACCGCCACCTAAGTGCCTTATTACGATACGGAATACCACCTTTACTTCTACTGTACCTAAGCATGGAAAATTCAAAAGTTCTTATCACAAGTGTACTTACTATTGCAGTGTAACTGGCCCACTGTTCGGTGTCGGTGTAAATGCGGCTCACACCACGCTCGCTGGGGACCGGTCGCGTAACTGTCCCGTCTCGATACCTCTTACGTAACGTGTGTGATGCCACTACGTAATACTATTATGATCCAAGATGGGCAAGGGGGGTTGTATCGCCATATTCTTTTATCAGTGTTACTATGTATTGAGAAAGGAGGAATGAAAAAGAGAAATACAATAGAACGAAGTTCGCTTCTGCAATTACCAGTTCAGACATGGCAGCAGAGAAAACGTTATCAATAGTACCAATGAAGAGATTTGGTAAACCTTCAGAAATTGCCAGTGCAGTTGCATTTTTGGTATCAGAAGACGCCAGTTACATGACCGGTGAAACACTTGTTGTTGCTGGTGGCACATATGCCCATCTTTAAAAGACAAATAAAAGTGCTCACAATAAAAAACTAATATAAATCTATACTAATATTATAAAGCTGAAGAATTTGTTTGTTTGGTTGGTTGACCGCGTTAATCTCAGGAACTACTGGTCCGATTTGAACAATTCTTTCACTGTTAGATAGCCTATTTATTGAGGAAGGCTATAGGCTATATATTATCCCCATATTCCGACGGGAACGGGAACCACGCGGGTGATACCGCGCGGCGTCAGCTATAATATAATATAAGTGTTAAGGTGTACAACAACATATACGACAATGCCAAAAGTTTTATGAAACTAAAATATCTGTACTAAAGCAATACTCGATGTGCACTGTTTACCAGGAAACAAATTAGAAATGAAGGTAGAAAATGCATGCCATTTTATAGCTTACTTATTTTAAATGATATTGTTATATTTTTTTTTATATAATGTTATTCGAAATATCTTGTGCATTCGAATCCCACTTCTGACACCATGTTTATTGGGCAAGCAAAAGAGACTTATGTAATATAGTTAGAATAGATATTACATAGACAAAATATAGATATTAAATTCAAAAACAAATACACATTATAAAACATTGATCTAAGCTTATTAATCAAATTTATTTTCAATAATTTAGAAATAAATTAATTATAATTATTATTAGATGTGAAATAACTAGCGATTTATACTCTCATTTTTAATTTGTTTGATGGTAAACGGTACACACTGAGTATGGCTTTAGCATACCTATAATATTTTTTTCTTGTTTTATACATAGTTTATCAGCTCAAACATGGCAGCAGAAAAATCTTTATCAATAGTACCAATGAATATTTGGTAGACCTTCAGAAATTAATTGAAACCTGAATTTTCAGAAGATGCCAGTTACATAACTGGTAAAATATTGATTGTACCTATAAAGACATAACTTTAAAATACTCATCTTATTAGACATAGATTGTAATGAATCTATATTTATTAATACTGGAAAAAAATATGTTTAGTAGATAACGCTAGAATTAAATCAGGTTCAGAATTTCTGTAGAATTCAAGTTATTTCAAAATATTCTTTTCACACACTCTTTTTATATGTATGTATAGGCCATGAATATGGGTATCTTTAACATTGTTATATTTTATCATTTGTAAATATTGCTTTTTGTTGTATAATCAAATTTTCATTTATATTTTTCTTATTTTCTTTATAATGGTTCATAAATAAAATGTTTTTTTTTTTTAATAGGGAACTTATAGTGGCAAAAATACTGGCTGCATTTCCGCGCTAGACAGCTACGCTGATCCTTTGCGCAAAAAAAAAGAGCCTGGCCTTCATGCTTCGAGGCAACTAGCTGATGCGGTGAAACAATTCGGAGAAATTTTTGACACTGCGACTCCATGGCCCAGGGGTCAGGTTTCAACTTTTTAGATATGCTGCGGCTCCCGGTCTTGATTCTGTATCTCTGATATGACACGGTGCTAATGTATCAACGCATTTAGCATCCCACATTAGAGCCCCTCTCGTTTTCTTATAACAACTTCAGTGTATCAGTGTATCGACGACTGTTAATAAGCTACGGATTTTTGATACGCCTCCTCCACTCCATTCGTCCTTTTGTTTGATCATCATATTTCCTTCTCGTCAATTCGCTTCTTAATATTTCCCCACATAACGATAGAATATTGGTTCTCCTTCGTTTCCAGGTTACAGCATTATATTTACCTCAATATTGACTTCTTTGTAAACAGATAATATAATTTATGCTTTTGTTAGAATAAGTACCTACTCGTAAGTATTACCAATTTATCCGTAACATCCGCTCTGGTTTAGCAACGATTGGTTTCGGCAATTACGTGTATTGTGACCTAGCATAACATCATATTATATTACAGAAATGATCACTCTATCGTGTATATTACACAAATAACCACGCGACCTATAAATTACACATTACATCCCGTGTATTATTGCTTCATTACTATTAGTCTAATCTAAGATCCCGTATATAAGACGACCTTCACCGACCTGAGAAAGCCGCTACCCACCCCAACAAACTAGTGATTGAGGCTTCCACACCCCTAATTAAAATACCGATTGTAGATCTAGACGCCCAAAAATAGAATGATTCATGAAGTACCTAGTTACTATAGTTTGTCAAGTTTTTGTACAAATCGACGATAATTTGTTGAAGTGTCAGGAAAATTCTAGACGCCTGAGAGCTGTTATCGAGAACTCTGCCTAATTCCTTCGAGATATAAAATAACTGTAGGATATTCCCCTATCTAAAGATCTACAAAAAATTTTAATAAAAAAAACTGAACCGACTTTAAAAATATAAAACATACCGACTAAACTAAAACGCGAAAAAAAACATCATACTAAGTTCTATATATCATATTATGTACTCACTGATGATCAGTTTGAAGGCGTAGTTGCCCCTACGGTTTTTGAAAGTTCCTTCAATTTCTCCAGGATCCCAACATCAGATCCTGAAATGGTCACAATGGGACCACCTCAGGAGTATACCCTTTCAAACAAAAAAGAATTATTCAAATCGGTCCAGGCGTCTTCGAGTAATCAGGTAACATACATACAAAAAAAAAACATACAGACGAATTGATAACCTCCTCCTTTTTTGAAGTCGGTTAAAAATAGTTCGCGATGTCACATAAACTATAGCCATTTATCTAAAAACGAATCATCGATTTCCCGCGGAACGATATTTCCCTACTGATAAGAAACACTCGATCTCCACAAGGCAGACGTGACACAAACATAGGTACAAGCAAAGATCTTATAGTAAGGTCTTTGGGTACAAGTCATTCGCTATAATGTGGCTCGCGTTACGTTCGCTGGAATACTGAACAGTGTGGGAGCGGTGTCGGGTTCGGTTCCCGGCCGTGGCTTTACCGATTACTGCGCAATCGACGTCTTGTAATTGTAGGCTCTATTGTTACAGTCACTGGATATAACAATAACCTACCGCAGAGTTTCAAACTAGCCTTTAACATATGAAATGCTACTATATATTTTTTTCGAAAACAGAAAAGTGCAATAAGTAATGAATTTTTATTAATATTTGCCAAATCTATTCAATGTAACCAATTTTCCCGTTCCAATTAGTCAGAAATAAATACTTTTAGAAGTTGGCGAGGTGAGCGGCAGGGGATATTATCGACCTCTCAGCGTGGAGCATTTTGACGGCCTCCGTGGCGCAGTGGTGTGCGCGGTGGATTTACAAAACGGAGGTCCTGGATTCGATCCCCGGCTGGGCAGATTGAGATTTTCTTAATTTGTCCAGGTCTGGCTGGTGGAAGGCTTCGGCCGTGGCTAGTTACCACCCTACCGGCAAAGACGTACCGCCACTTACTCACAATGGTAAGTGATGGTGAAATCCAGGGTGGTAACCAGCCACGGCTGAAGCCTCCCATCACCTTACACTATACCTAAATGCTGTAGGCTATATTTTATCCCCGTATAATGGGGGACGGGAACCACGCGGGTGAAACCGCGCGGCGTCTGCTAGTGTGTAATAAATATTAAAGTTAATTATACAAATCACGGTCGTATATTTTACGATTGTTGTCAACAACGCCATATTTGGAACTCCCCCGTGGGAGGGACAACATGTGTTGACCTTCAAAACCTTTACCTTTTAAATAAGTAGGTCAGTAAATTAATTTGAGCTCATTAAATCATATTAACTCTATCCTTATTTCATACATGCAGAATGCAGACACTTTCACTGACAATAATTATGTTCACACAAATTCGACTCTACTTAAACACGTCCCAAACATATTTTATCCAATTAACCAATTAAAATTAACTGTGCTTTAGTCATAGGAAATCTTAAACTAAACAGTTCTACTTCTGAACCCATCACAATAATTATACATCGTTGCAATCACTTTCATACTACTATGATGATAGCTAAATAGGTGTACCAGGTAATTATTGAGACAAACATCTTAGCATTCCATGGATGCACCGTGCAGGTGCCGGGTGCACAGTGGTAGACAGAAAAACACCAAGCAAAGTCCAGGACTTGTGACTACTGGATGTAGGGTTAAGGAATTCCTTAACCCAACATCCTTTCCATTTCCATTCCTTATTCTTTAGAAGTTCGTTTATAAATATGTATATTGTACATGTATTTTAAAATAAAAGCAACTTTACTTACTAACTAACTGCTGACACCCACAAATACGGGCGGCAATTAGATTTTTTTAGACAAAAAAGTAACCCTAGGTATTGTAATATTTTTTATTCAAGGTGTAATATTTATCCAATTTAAATTTCAGCCAAATCGGTTATGTAGTTACGGGGTGACCACGTAACAAACATACATACCTACTTACTCATAAACTTTTGCTTTTATAATATTAGTGTGATTCTTTGCGAGTTGCGGAACAAGAAAAAGAATTCCCAGTGCCCTCTTATACATACATAAACAAACAAACACCGTAAACGTGTGGCAACTTGACCCACAATGCCACAGTTAGATATTATTATCACTTTTCAATAGCGTCGTGGGCGCCGCCCACCATGCCCGTACGAAGGCAAATATCCTAAACCGATGCCTACGTAATTTACGTAACTTTATGTAAGGTTACCGTTACCTATGTTACAAAATGGTGATTGGTGACTTCAGCAATTATATTGATATAAACTAGCAGGCACCGTGCTTCGTTCGCAATTAAATTAGCTTTTTCCAGGTGGGTTTGTGAAAAATTTTGAAAAACATTTCATGTTATATTACCTACCCAATATTAACCTGTAGCGGTAGAATTAAATAATAAATATATTAATTGTGATTAAATAATAAATATATTACCATTAATGTATTTATTATTATCAGCCTATATTTATTAGGTCCACTTTAATACAACAAAGCCACCACATACTCGTACCTCTACCACCAATGATAATAGTATAAAATATCATAAACCTACCACACTGCTTCAATATGGGTTGGTGGGCTCAATAAGTTGATAATGTATGTTTGAACATAAATACGTAGATATGGTAGAAAAGATCCAAAAAAAAATATTAGATGGCTCTACAGGAAGCAGTATGGCTACTCAGTAGGGTACCCTACCCAAGTTTGTTTCTCCTTGGTATGACCGGGTATGACAAACTGAAGTTAAGGCGTAACATAGCTTTATTAAAATATATAATAATTTTAATTCAGGGCAAAATAAGTAATTCTGCTATGCTAGAATCAGTAGGATTGCATGTCCCGGACGAATTGGGCAACTGTAATGTCTTCTCGGATACAGTTTAAGTAAATAAATAAATAAATATGTGACGACCACATGACCGAAACGGAGGCTTAGCGGGCTTTCCGAGCTTATTAACTTCCCAACTAAAAAAAAGAAAAGCTTGATTTAAATTAATTAACTTAATTAAAAAGCCCGACAGGGGACTCGAACGTACGATCTCATGATCCGAACGCTCATAGAATAGCAACTGGATCAACGAGACAGTATTATAAGTCAATACTTATAATCTACATTAAAAATAATAACACCGTACGTAGTCATTGACATGCATGAACTTTCTCCCAATCAATCCCCCAGTGGGCGATATGGTAATCGTTATCAGAACACAAGGTTCAGCCCTTTGTACCGCTTACGAAACCTTCGCGCCCACTAGTGGCTAGTGGGCGCACTGCGTTTAGCATTTAATTACAATTATGTGCTAAACTTCCACTGCTTAACCGGGTTCCATTGACTTCAAGACAATGCTGACAACATTGGTAAGGCCACGCAGAGAAAGTAACAGAAGTTCTTCTATAATGATTTTGAATAAAACCTTCATAGTACCTACTACTGATACACAAAGGTATCAGATCCTTTAGTTAGAGTTGATAGACGTCCGCTATAGTCTGGTAAGTTTGTTGATAACACTCCCATGATATGCGGACGACTGGGGGAATTACTGCGCGGGTGTGAAATCGTGCATGCGGGGAAGTGAGGTCCATCAGTTGTGGGTTTTTAATTCATCGCTACCCGCCCCCCGGCCCGCGCGGACCATCGGGAGTGTTACGAACGAAGTTGCCCAGCTATAAGAACGGATTTTGCGAGAGGGCCCTATTAAGGTTAGACCTCCTTTATCTGGTCCGCTAGTATCCTTTGTATGTTGCGCATTGATGTGCAGGAGCTCATGCTCCTACCATACCTAAGTAAAGAAAGAAAGAAAAATCTATTAACATACCTACATATTACACAGAAAAGAGAGAAAAACAAATAATTAAAGTAAGTTACAATCATTGAATTATTATAGTACATACTAATGCAATGGTTACAATAAACTCTTAGACCAATGGTCTAAGCAATAAACTAAAATAAGTAACTTGTATGATGTGGTCCAAAGGGTGTCCATTCAGTACACTGTCACGCCACGGTAGGCAGCAAGTTTCAGAGATCCAGAGACCATCAATCGTCAAAGTATTTTATGTCGGGATATAAATATTGTGAGAAATCATGTCCCTGTCACCAGACACGAAGCTTGGAACTCTTCTCTTCTCTTTGACTATATGATACCTACCGTTTATCTATTAATGAGAATAAGCAATGACCATGGGCTGACAAACAGCTTTCTACGAATGTTTAGCTATCACAGGCTCTCGGTCCATTACGCTAAAATTATAATAGGAAAGCCCATTTATTTCCAAACTTAAAAAATCCAATGAGGATTGGCAGACTTCACACACGTAGGAAATTAAGAAAATTCTCAGGCAGGTTTCCTCACGATATCTTTCGATCATCGTGAGACACATGATAATTTTTTTTAATGCAATACTGAAAAATTTAAGGTGCATGTCCTGGAGCGGCTTCGGAGCTACGCTCCAAATCGAAGGCACAGGTTATATCCAATGAGCTATCACAACTAGGTAGGTAGGTACCTACATCAAATTTTTAAACTTAAATTCCTTTTAGTTGAAAAAAAAAATATTGAAAATTAAATACATGTATTTAATTTAAATGTTGCTATTCTGTCATTATTACCATTAATCGGAATTTCTTCTTGGATACAAGCCTCCTCTAGCTTCTTCTAGATCTAACTGTCCCTGGTGTAGGTTCCTTGTCCTATCGTTTACTTGAGCTAAATTAATGAGTAGTATTTTTTGAAAATATACGTACAACATGTTATGTTATGAAAGACCACCACAAAAGTTAGTTCTGGGTGGTCTCTGAACGCTAAACTGTTTAAATCTTTAAAACACAAGAATTCTTAGTAAGTCGATTTCGCCTGAGATCTAACTCAATAGCCCGTGCCGCGGCCCTCTTAGTTTCAGCACATTAATTTATAACAAAGATATTTGCTTTACCCTCCTTCCTCAACAAAACACCAGTCGGACTAAGTTAAAGATGATATTTCTTTTATTTGATGCGTTTAAAGACTGACCGTCGCGTCGTCGTCAGATATACTCGTAAATACAAAAATACCTAATAATCAAATGTTATACGCAATGTACCTAGTTGAGGATCTAATACGCAATGTACCTGGTTAAGAAACCTACAGTATTTAGGTACAATTGGAGTACAATACAGTCAATTACAGGGATTCATAAATCAAGATCGAACCTTATTGAAAATTTCAGTTGAAGAAATTTTCAATATGACTTGTCACATCCTGTATATCGAAAAGCACATTATGCCGCCCTTAATATGCTAGTGCTTGCTAGAGAGTCTAAACTTAAAATCGCACCTCCTCTAAGTATCATATTATATGGAGGGAGGTCTGGGTCATTCAAACGGGTAGATAGTTAATAAACGGTAAGTACGTATTTCATCGTTCTTCTTCTTCTTAATCGTTTAATAACTCTTGACAGAATGGTCATGATTGCAACGATGATCGACGTTTTCTGTGCACTGCGCCTTCACCTTTGGCGATTAGCCGTGTTATGGAAGCACTCCACCAATTAAATCCGTCCATCGACTTGGCCCTGTACTACCAACCGCTCAATTGCATCCTGATACGATCAATTCTACCGGTAGGTACCTACAAAATAGCGCTATAACTGTAATTCTAGCCAAGGGCAAAACTGCTAAATAGGGGTGCATTGCATAAAGACAATTCCCTTCTCTGAAGCAGCGTTTTGTGACGCAGTCGCGATCGTTTACGTTACGTTTACGAGCGCAAACTTGACACTGTGCGGCCGGAAGCTGCAGCGCCGGAAACGACCAAAGGGGTTACAATGTTTCCTAGAAGGGCGCAATGCTGTGCTGCGTTCTAATCCTCCACGCACTGGGGCAAGCGTTTTCGCCATATCACTATGCCAGACCAAGAGAGTAGTTGAACCGGTAAACCTGCCGAAAGGGCTAGTGGCCGTACATACATTTATACGAAGCTATTCACATTATCCCGGCTTCAAATCCAACTGAGGTGAATATACGACTTTGTTGTAAGACCTAATGTAATGTGAACTCTCTGCCCGATGTCCGGATTACGGCAAATCTGCCGATTCGGCGTAGTGGGAACTCGACCTTACATTAAGATATCACATTTCGTTTGGTACAGATTAGTTCCCTATTATCTGAGTCTAATCATCATTGAACTCGTATGTTTGTTCTAAATTATTAGGAGGTTTTTATGGACCGATAAACTCTTTCCAGAAAGTGGCTAAATCTAATGTGAATCTGAAAAAGAAATAGAATAAGTGTAATAGGCGTATGTTAGTAAACGAATGAAACACTAGCAGAACGTGTTTTATTTTTTCACCAACTTCGTCTTTTATTTGTTGAATTCCTGAACATTTTTTTATACAGCGTACTTTTTTATGTCAACTTTCTACATAGTGGAAGTGTCTATTTTCAACTAATACCCATACTTAAAATACTTACTCGTAACATTAGCCGACGCTCCGCGTTTTACCCGCGTAGTTACGATCACATGAGAATACGGGGATAAAATACAGGGATTTTCTATTACACGTACAAATAACGTGGCCTTCTACTGATAAAAGAATTTTCAGAATCGGTTCAGTAGATACAGAGATTTACCTCTTTTAAATATTAGTATAGACTAAGGTACCTGTCACATTAATTGGTACATATTTGGTACATAGCAAACTGTGTAATAAGGCTTTCGTTTATATCTTGTGTATCATATAAAATTATTGTTAGATAATAAAGCACCTACGCCAGATACTTGAGCAAATTACTCGACCAGTGTAAACGCTCGCATTAAGGCGTCTAATTCGGTAGATACTGTATAGGGATTGTTAGTGTAAGTTTAAACGTGCAAGCTAATAACATTGTGTCGGTGGGTGTACGGCCGACAGTTTTCTTTTTATGTTCTAGTTGACGCTCTCAGCAGATGGCCCTCCTGATTTTTTTTTTTAATTTTTATATATGTCCAATATTCCCATTCCCCTCCAACAAGTCGGGAAAGAATGTATTAGGAGTGGGTACGACAATAGACCAACGAGATGAGGATCGAACTACCACCCCTTGGTGATGAGTCCGACCGCTCTTACCGTTGAGCTATTGAGGCTCTGATCATATCTGATTTGAAGTAGGTATATAACTATCGCCCATAACCATAATATTATCAATATTGAAATAAACTTGATATCTCCAGTTGACTGTTGTATTAAGAGTTTAATTACATATATCCAGCATCTAGATACATCCCATAGCTATTGTATCGTCGTTTAATTACATACATGTACGAAATTTATAGATAATATAGGCGTTTTGTATTTTTTTAGTGTATCGCCTGAACAAAAACATATGTTTAACAATATAAAATATATGTAATTTAATAATACACAATGTATCAAAAAAAATGAGATATGTCTCGTTTCTGTCGGGTCTGGGTCACAGATGACCGTTCTCCTTAAAAAGATATTTACACAAATTTAGGCTACTTAAAAAGTAGATAAATAAAAAAACACAATTAAACAAAGAACTAAAAAGACCTTTAAACAAATAATGGACTTCCAAAACAGAATAACTAAGTAGGTACCTTACTAAACCCGTGTGTACTAGTAGGTAGGGCTTGTAGACATGTAGTTTATTATTATTAAATTTCATCATCATTATCTTCCCATATTCGGCTCACTGCTGAGCTCGAGTCTCCTCTCAGAATTAGAGGGGTTACGCCATTAGTCCACCACGCTGGCCCAATGCGCATTGGCAGACTTCACACACGCAAAGAATTTAAGAAAATTCTCTGGTATTTATGCAGGTTTTCTCACGATGTTTTCTTTTACCGTTTGAGACATGGTGAGAATTATATTATTATTAAAAGTGCATAAGTTTAATGACGATAAATGCTATAAGTAATAGTAAAAGCCGGGCGAGGATCGCATCAGCACATGTCGCGGATGCGCGGAGATGCGGAGGCTGCGTGCGGAGATGCGCATCTGTCCGCGGTTCCCACACCGACCGCTTTTTGTACTTGCAACCATTTTTTTTTTAATTACAGCTCCAGTCGGAAGTATTATTATAGTTTCGGGAAGTAAGATTACTATTGTTTTTTTAAGGAACCACATTAGTGTGTGTACATCGTAACAGATACAGAAGGCAGTGGATTTTTGCGGTGCGTAATGTGAGGAGGTTCCTCACTCTGGAGCTCTGACCACCGGTTGCTTGGGCACTCAAATGTCCCGCAGTTAAACTAATTTTATAAATATTAATAAGTGTTTTTTATTTTATATTTTGTAATATTTCGTATTTTATTAATATTGTTATAAATTTTAAAAGAAAAGGACAAATAAATAAATGAGAGAAAACAAATATGGTAATGGTATGGTATCTTAAGCATAATTAAAAATACTTAGTACGTATTTGACCTTTCTAGCTGGCAAAGCTGTGATTTTCAACAGAGAGGATCTCAGTTCGATTTCCAGCTTGGGTCCATGTAGTATTGTAGATATATTTTCTAATTTGGCTCAGTCTGAACCGACTTCTTGACGTACCTACTCTCAGAGGTAGGAGGAGTGACACTACCCAACTCCGAGCTGAGAATTTTCATTGGGAATTTCTATCGCGAATCCACGACCTCATATCCCTAAGCTACAATAAGCTAACCATTACAGCAACGAGTTACGAGGCAGTTAGTAGGTAGGTAATTACTTAATAGTACTATAAATAGGTAGGTTTATAAATTATGAACTGCAGCGATCATTTACAAGTAGGTAGATATGCTCAATCAAGGCTCAATCAGGTACGTAGTATTATAATTATCGTACCTACTTTAAAAGAACCTTTACACAAAATAAACCTCCCGGTAAGCACATGAGAACAAAAAATACCACAATACTTAATTTAGAGACCTTGTTCCAAAAACCACAGAATCCACAAATGTAGGCGTGCGTAGTACGCACGCATTCCGTACAGTGTTTCCCAAACGTTTCCCATAGTACAACTGTTTTATCAGGTGGGTACGTAATGTTTGTAAAGGATCCCCGATATTGTTGTAAAACAACTTATTTTATTAATTACCTACTTACTTAATCAAAATAAATCAATTTAACTTTGTTACCTACATTGTAGAGACCACATCGTTGAAGATGTATCGGTTTCGAAATAAGCGTAGGTATATACAGGTAGGTAGGTAGATTTATCACAAAGTTTTGGTCGCAGTGTTGGTCGCCGGCAACCCCACCAGGTGCAGGCGGCTCATTTTTTTTTTAATCTCAAGTTAGCCCTTGACTACAATCTCACCTGTGATGATGCAGTCTAAGATGGAAGCGGGCTGACTTGTTAGGAGGAGAATGAAAATCCACACCCCTTTCGGTTTCTACAAGGCATGATACCGGAACGCTAAATCGCTTGGCGGTACGTCTTTGTCGTTAGGTTGGTAACTAGCCACGGCCGAAGCCTCCCACCAGCCAAACCTAGACCAATTAAGAAAATCTCAATCTGCCCAGCCGGGAATCGAACCCAGGACCTCCGTTTTGTAAATCCACCGCGAATACCACTGCACCACGGAGGCCGTCAATATATGTCCGTCCTATGTCCTGCAGTAGACGCCCATCGGCTGTTATTATGATGATGATGAGAGACAGGGTGTTTTGTTTAGTCTTAATGTGATTGACGTTTGGATTTGTCGGTTTTACACGAAGTTTAACAAAACAAATCATTTATTCATTGTTCAACTAAATTATTTAACAGCCACTTTATTATCAGTCTTTCTGTTTACTATGTAATAGCGAAATCAACTGAATAATTTAATTAATATAAAACACTTTAAGGCAAAGACGAAATTATGACATTGATATCGTGGACACTTGAACTTTGGGAATAGCTGGATGTAAAATATCTATAAACAAAATATTACGAGGCAAAATAGCTCTTCGGCCTTAAACTGAAAAATTAAAATTAGTTTGAACTCGTTGTGCGAAAGATGAGGTGAAAGATGAGGACAGGTGGCAAATCTCTGAATGCAGTTCCCACAGCGCACAATAGCTTTTTATTAACGCCACACTTAATAGTCTGTTACAAAAACAAAAATTATTATTATTATTATATTAGTACATGAAATTGGCGTTCTGTCGTACTGGCCACCTTGATGTCAAATATCTCCTCTTTGGTTGGGAATTCCAAGTTCAAAAGCCCATCCCCGGGCTAGGCATATCTTAACCACCCGGCAATTTACTTTTATCTTGTTAATTCTAAAAAAATGAAATCTAACTTTATCAAAAAAGTTTGCTTCAACGTTTTTAATTCATCTTTAATTTGTCCCCAACGGACAAGCAAAGATCGTTGACCATACAGCCTACATTTTACGGCATTTTTTTGAAGACTTATGATTGGTTTGTTTGTTTTCTCATTTGTCAAGCGTTGGTAACAGAAAAAAATAAATACAAAAATAAAACAACTCCAAATGTTACTTCGCCGATTTGGTACACCGGCAAACTTTTTGAGCAAGAATGATAAAAAAAAACTAAAGTTCAAAAACTATAACCCGACTACGTAAAAAGGGGTCTAAAAAGAACGAAACAAGAAAATATTTCAGATTGAAAAAGAGAAATTCATCGGAACAAAAATGGTCACGGTAGGCCCGTGGACCCATTATATACCTCACATGTACGAACGAGTACCTATGTTTAAAATAGAAGTGTTCCTGGCATAATCTATATCTATACTAATATTATAAAGAGGTAAAGTTTATATTGGTATCATATATATTAGCCGAGTTATCACAGTTTTGGTCATACAGGTCGGACTGAAAATCCTCTTAAACAGACTTATTCGCATGCGCTGACTTAACTATTGTGTAAAATTGAAATTAATGTATAGAGGCTTTATGTATCTTTAAAAGTTCTACAAAAAAGTCCGCGACACCATATATCTATCTTCTATATATTAGCAGATATAGTACCTTTTGTGTTTTAAAAATTATTTATTTTATATACTTAGGTTTACGTCATTATTTATACAACTAAACTTTAATCCTTATTAAAATAAATTATTTAATAATCACAAGGATATTATGGAGATAAGATTTGCCCTTTACAGTATGTTAATTACTTAAATAGTTTCGGAGATAATACAAAATTTCTAAAAGACGCAGAAATTCCGCTATATAACGTCCGGCGCTTTCATTTACGTAGTTCCCGTTCCCGTATGAATATGGGGATCAAACATAGCCTATGACACTCGCAAACAACGTAGCTTTCTATTGGTAAAACAATTTTCCAAATCGGTCCAGTAGATCCAGAGATTACCTCCTACAACCACACGAACTTTGCCTTTTATATTATTAGCATAGAAGTCTCTACAAAATATTTCTCTTGGTCATACCACCACTCTCGAAGGACTGGAACGATTTTGCTAAGGGTAGGAGTAAGATAGAGAAGTTACAGGGTAGGGTAGGGTACGGGTAGGGAAGCGTAGGGGTAGTGTAGGGATAGGGTAGGTTTAGGGCCGGGTTTAGGGTAGTGGTAGGGTAGGGGTAGAGGTAGGATAGTGGTAGGGTAGAGGTACGGGTAGGATAGGGAAGTGGTAGGGTAGGGGTAGGATAGGCGTGAGATAGGGGTACGTAAGGTAGGGGTAGGGTAGGAGTAGGTTTGGGGTAGGGTAGGGTTAGAGTGGGGGTAGGGGTATGGTAGGGTAGGGTAGTGGTAGGGTAGGGTAGTGGTAGGGTAGGGTTAGAGTGGGGGTAGGGGTATGGTAGGGTAGGGTAGGGGTAGGGTAGGGGTAGGGTAGATGTAGGGGTTGGGTAGGGTTGGGGTAGTGGTAGGGTAGAGGTAGGGTAGGGTAGGGGTAGTAGTAAAGTTGACATCGAAATTTACGCGGACGAAGTCGCGGGCGTCCGCTAGTCAGATTATAATAGACTGTTTATAGTAGGTGCGACCACGGCTGTCTTTGATCAATTTTGTTCCTATGCATTTATCTATTTCAATGTGAAATATTTTCTTGTTTCGTTCTTTTTAGACCCCTTTTTACGTAGTTGGCTTATAGTTTTTGAACTTTAGTTTTTATTTATTACTTTTCCGTTACCTGATTGAACCTAGCTTTGCATTATCTACTACGAATACCTACATCGTCGCATTCTGATATGAAACAACTGGACCGCGAGAACTTTACGATCTCATTTTAAAGATACATTTTGACTAAAACAATATGATGTATATACATATTTGTAATGTGCTCGCCAAGACCTTTCGTTTGATACCAAACACAAAGTGATTATCTCGATTTAATTTTTTTCGAGGTTAGAATATGAGATTTAAATTCCGTCATATATTTTTTTTATAAAATTTTTATAGCCTTTGTTTCAATTTGAATTATTACGAATCTTTTGACACCTCACTTATTAAAATCAGTTCAGTAGTTTCGGCGCTACGGTGGAAGAAACATACATACATAGACTCCAAAATCATTACCCTTCCTTTTGCCCGTGAGCCGAATATGGGTTGATAATGATGATGATGATATGGGAATGCCCACCGGCCATTAGGTACTCGGGGCTTTCATTCTTACTCAGAAAGTTCGCCGGTGTACATTTGGTACACCGGCGGCGGCGAAGTAACATTGGAAGTTGTCTTATTTTGTGTATGTTGTACTTACTTACGTACGAACGATTTTTGGGCGGTAAATCCAAAAATTGTTTTTATAGCAACAGTTTTTATAAACGCGTTAGATCAAAGATTTTTGATCTTTGCCAGAGGGGTAACGGTTAGCGAGGCAGGTCCTGTTATTTATATGGTCTAAGCGGCTTTATCGTTCTAAAACGTAGTATCTATTAATCTGTGCTTAAGACCAAGGAAACTTATTATACCTAATCTGTGGTTTTCTGATTTTGGCGTCTGTGCTCTGTGGTCATAATTGCGAATGCGAACGCGAAAACTGTATTTTTCTTGTTTTTGATATTTTCGTCATTTCATATTCAATACCCAAGATCTAAGGTGATGGAAAGATAATCTCATTAAAATCATGCAGTCCGTTGTGGCCAGTATACGCAATTTTCTTTCCCGGCTTGTATCAGATAGCGTCGACGACATCGCGATCAACAGAAGCTTCAAAAGAGACAGGTATGGTTTGACATTTTGTTTACAACATTGAACAATAATTTTTATTTATGGCGGCAAAGTCTGCATAAAATTGTTATTACGGTTAGAAGTTATACTAAAACAATATGATCAAGATACCGTTGAAGCTTGCTTCGAGATTATGGAAGTGCGTTACGATCCATGTTGTGTTAAAGTGGTCCCAGCTTAACTTAACATCTCAACGTTTGTTTTTTTTCCACAGAAATGACGATGACTCCTTGTCTGAAGATGATAACCTCAGTATGAGAAGGGTTAAGTTCCCTAAGACATCTTTCTCCAGCAATGTCAATATGAGAGGTAAATTGTCACTAATAAATTGGGCATATTTTCTAATAACGTTTAGATCAGTTTACTTACATATTAATACACTATCAGACGCCCGCGACTTCGGGGATGCGTTATTTATCATTGAAAACATTTCATGGATTCAGTGCGGTGCCAGGTACATTGTGTCAAAAAACAGATGAACAGTGCCCTGATGTAAGGTTAAGGACAACTCTAAACTCCTAACAATCTCCATATCGACTCATTTTGTTCACTCTATCAGAGCAGCTTTAGATAACTGTTTAATATAGAAAACTAGCGGACGCTGGTAACTTCATTTGGGTAAAAAACTGTGTAAACCTTATTTCCTTATTTAACTACATAAAGTTTTATATTAAGTATGTACACATTAAACCGTGAACTCCAAAAATATAGCTTAAACCATGAATGATTTATATTGAAAAAACATTCAACCCCTTTTTAACTCTTAAATAGAAGAATTTTGAAAGTTGTTGAATCATTATTTTTAAGCATGTTAATAATAATTGTAGTATTTACCCTGTTTCACTCCCTTCTAATTGTATTTTCATGTTTATTAAATTAATAAATTCATTAATGTAAATCACTTTTAAACACTTTAGAGCAGGGGTTAACAAATGGTGGACCGCCAACCCATTGTGTGTGGACTGCATATATCCCCCCCAGTATAAATTTCGATCTTGACCTACTGATATACATTTCCAGGATTAAATGTCAATAGTTTGCACCAATCTCACTCCAAACTTCAGATAGATATTAGCAACAAAAAATTACACTTTTCTCATAGATAAGGTATTTAACCTTTGTACATTTTAATAAAATGTGTCATTGCAAGGTCATTTAATTTCTTTATATGGACCCCCAGCGAATTATAACCTTTTCTCAAACCTACCAAATATACATAATGAACTTTACCAAAATCTGTCAAGCCATTTCAGAGGGCTATGACAACTAACACTGACATGAAAATTTGATATTGATTGTATATGAATGTATGTGGTTGCTAAGTAACTAATGTAGTAGCCAAGCAAACTAGGTTTTAGAATATATGTTTTTATGTTTGAGTCTGTAGTAGTATTTTCTTTCTTCTAAGAAATTTTCATTGGAAATGTTTAGCCTGGAGTTGGAAAGTTGTTGAGGTGTTATAGTTACACACACCCGTGCTTCTGAGGTCACATTAAGCTATTCCCAGTCATTGTCATTAACCATTGATAGTGATAGTGAGTAAATAGTCAATTATTCAGCATAAAGACATTATTATTATAATTGAGGTTCTTCAATTCTAGGCAATTTAGGCTTGTTCGGACAACTTTAGCAGTTTTGTTGCTACATCGAGTAGCATAAAATTTTGCTGATAAACATGTCCGAATACCAACAATTTAGTCAACTAGGTAGGAGTAGTAAACAGTTTAGTTGAGTCAATCCATTTTACTCTATTTTAACTGGCAAGTAGTGCCTCCAACCACCCATCCACACTCACCTGCTAAACAGTCTGAATCTGGCAAATTGGTCGAGTTCATAAGTTGCTGCTAAAATCATAAAATGACATTTTGCTGGAGCGAAGAAACAGCTATGAAATTTGATCCACCTCTTCTATTATAGCCATTGTGGTTATCTTAACCAGTTTATGTACTTTATTGCGTTGTAGGTTGTTCATCTTGCAAACCACCACTTGTGAACTGTACTCAAACAAAGTGCGATTTTTCGGCAGTAACAAGTAGTTCAGTATGCTACTTGACTAAAATATAATATGCCTAATTTTGTTACTATATTACTAATCTAAATTTATTACTGATTTATTTATGCTATTTTTGTTTGGTTCATTATTATGAGCTTAATACAGAATCTGCTAGCATAATATCATCAACCTATGGGCATAGGCATTCTGTGAAAACCACAGTATTGTAGATAAAGTCTTTATTGCATAAGATATACTCGTAACTTATATACATACTTAAAGAGGCAAATGTATTTTCAGATATTTGGGAAGATGAAGACACAGGACAAAATGTAAGATACATACCAATTCAAGTTGAAACTGCCTACCCCAATACATCTACTCCTAACCACCGGTTAAAATATAGCAGCCCCGAGAGAGCAGTTCCTGTCAAGGTGGTTGACAGATCCAATGGGCCGTCACCTCCAATGAAGGCAAGAGTACTGGCTGTGAAGCCAGTGCTGACACTTGAAGTAGATGATGAATCGGATGAGGTAAAGCTATATTTATTATCTGTAGTACACTGGTAGATAGACTAATAAATTATAAAGGATAATTTTGTATCACTATCCTGTATTCTTAGGATTCTCAATGATGTATACTTTAGGAATTTATAAATTAAAAATAATACAATTTTTTTAATATCAAGTTAGCCTGTGTTTTCAATCTCACTTGATGTTAAGTGACCATGCAGTCTTATATAGAAACAGGCTGAGTGAGGCATCATACTGGAATGCTGAATCAATTAGCAGTATGGCTTTGCTGGTAGGGTTGCAACTAGCCACACCTATGTTCACGTGAAGCCTACCACAACACCAGACCTGAACCAATTTAGAACTTATAAAATCCTATACTGGCTAGAGCTGCAGAGAACCCAGGACTTCTGTTTTTAGAACCACAGCACTGCTACTTTTATTCTTGATTTTTTTAATGTGACATGAAATACACTCAGATAAATGTCTTGTGGCAGCAACAGAGCTCCAAAAGGTATTTGATACAGCATCCTACTTGTTGCTCAATCAATACTACTACAATCAATCTTACTTCACCAACAATATTTACCCTTTTAGGTTGTAATGGTTAAAACTAATCCTAAAAAAAAACAACAAATTTATCAAGCTATAACCGAGGATAACGTTAGTGATGACGATGATGATGAAGTCATGTTTGTAAAAGAAATCTCAAAGCCAACAACTTTAAAGAACTATGTCAATAAAAACGAGAGGAGAGATGAAGGTGTCAAGTATTACACATTATGTCGAAACATTAATGAGAGAGGAGCGAGTCATTCACCTAGGGAATATAGCAAATTGAAAGGTCCTATTGGAATCAAGAAATCGTACAAAAAATCGACGACACCTTTACCAAAATGGATGCAACAGTCACGATCAAACGTCACACAATCTAGGAGTAGACTGACGTCATTAAATGGAAATGCTATGACGACTCAAATGCTATTTAACTTAGACGAAAAAAGAAATTATCGAGAACTAATTAAAAAAGTGGCCAACAGTATGAAACCGAATAGTGTAGAGAAACCGGATATCTTTAATGTAGCTCAAGATTTGGCATCGTTCCAGTCAACTTTAAAAACACAAAGGAATTCCTTAAAAGAATTGAATTTATCTCAAATGGGCCTAAAGACAGTGAAGGATACTCTTGACTTAACCAAAGAGTATGATCCGATAACGGTGGCATCTATCAATTCATCAGATTCAGAAGTGGAGTTTGTACCATCTGAAACATCAAGTTCATCCACTAAAGTGGACAGAGTTAATACTTTAAAGGATAACCAGAAAGACTGTGCGGTGGTGTCAAAGGACTGGCTCTCGCAACTAAATACTAAGTATAATAATAAACAAAATCATACACAAGTTGAGATGCTTGATGTAAAAAGAGTATCAGATATCATATCCAAAGTTAATAGTGAACAGAGCATAGCACATTTAGAATATAAGTTAAAACATGAATTAAGTTTACCAGATAGCATAATAGAGGAGCCTAAACCCACCGTAGAGTTGCCACCGTTGACTCTTGAACAAGAAAAATTAGTCAAAAAAGCACTCGGCCCCGGACCTCCTGGCCAACTTCTAGTAGAGAAATTTAATTTAAGGATACACAGGTTTGTATGATTTTCTCTATAATTTAATAAGATTATGTACCTCAAAATTTGTTTTGTTTTTTTTTATGAAAACAATTATAGTTAACGACTAGTCAGACTAGTCAAGAATAGCAATTTGAATCAATTACTTATGCATTGTTTGTGAACTGTATAACTAAAATGGGAAGTGATTGTGTATCAAATATTATTTTCAGACGTGATCTCCAAACCCTGGCAGGACTGAACTGGCTCAATGACGAAGTGATAAACTTCTATATGAACTTGTTAATGCAAAGGAGTGAGGAGCGGAAGGATTTACCTAAAGTGTATGCCACCAACACTTTCTTCTATCCCAAACTGATGCAGAGCGGCCATGCCGGACTAAAAAGGTGGACGCGAAAGGTCAGTGTCGATTTATAATATAACAGGTTAAAAATGTAGTTTAATCTATACTAGTCTAATTTCGATTAAACTAATAACTACTACTTACGGTGGGTTATTCTTCTAAAAAAAGTTAAGCATTCTTCGCGGACTTCTCTATCGTTCTTATCGCTAATCTATAAACCGCTGGACTGATTATAATGGGACTATCACTGAAAGTTTGAAGAGGTTATGGAACAACATATTACTTGCAACATACTTTTTATTATACATACTAGTACATACATTATACATTCCGTTAGATCTTAATGAAATAAAGCCACATGATTCTCCAGGCTTAGTTTAATCTATCAGTGATAACAACTTCAGGATCTGTTTAGTAGCTTCTGATATTAACATGTCCAGGCAGGCAAAAATGTTGTGTTTTCCAAAACAAATCCATTTATCAAATTATTATTTATCTGGTATTGTTGATTCCCTCATAACACACAAAATGCTGTGTTTGAACCACTTGCTTCGATATAAGAATTTGCTCCGTTTTTGCACCCATGACTAATAATAATGTGCAACCTTTCTTAACAAAATATAATTGCCACTTTTATTTATTGTACTCTGTAGGGAGTTAGCTTTTATTTATTTATTTATTTATTTAATATGAAGCAATACCATACATTACATTATACAATATAATAATAATAATTACAAGTTACATTTTATTACATAATGCAAGTTATGGATACCCAGTTTGGGCGTAGCCTTTTGTCGAGTGAGTGATAGGGAGACCGATTTTATTTTTTGTTTTTATTTGTCATTCAAGTAGTCATTCACCGTGTAATAGCACTTTTCGACCAGAAAGTCCCTTAATTTATTTTTGAAAGCTTTTTGAAGTTCTCAGTTTGATGAATATAATCTCTCCAGGTGGACATATTTGCGCATAACCTCATGGTGGTGCCCGTCCATCTCGGAGTGCACTGGTGCCTGAGCCTCATAGACTTCCGGGAGAAGAAGATCAGCTACCTGGACAGCATGGGCGGCCGCAACCAGGCCTGCCTCGACGCGCTGCTCATGTATCTGCACGACGAACACAAGGACAAGAAGGGGCAACCCTTCGACGCTAGCGGATGGGTCACAGAGAACCTCAAGGTTTGTGTTTACTTTTTTTACTCAATGACAAGATAGCCCTTGATTGATAGAACCTGATGTTAAGTGACGATGCAGTGCAGATGGAGCAGTGGGCTTACTTGGAAGAGGCACAAGTTTGTTCTACCTGTACCTCTGTTGGTTTCTACACGGCATCATACAAGAAAGTTAAATCGCTTGGCGGTTACACTACTGTTAATTTAACGGTGGACCCGGATTCTAACGGAGTAGTGATGCTCCTGCGGGCGACTTGGCTGTCCTCTCAGGGGGAGAGCTCCTAGTATTCTTCCTGGATGCAGGACATTGCTCACGAGGTAGGCAGCCCCTCTCCAACCACTCC
Organism: Bicyclus anynana; assembly: GCF_947172395.1. Taxonomy (NCBI): domain Eukaryota; kingdom Metazoa; phylum Arthropoda; class Insecta; order Lepidoptera; family Nymphalidae; genus Bicyclus; species Bicyclus anynana. The sequence continues at coordinate 838,466 of NC_069085.1, read as the reverse complement.
AGCCTCAGTCCTAGACCACGTCTTCAGCAACAGTCCCACGCTCAAGAATCAGTGCTCTTTGTCACTTGTCTTCTCTCAGGATTTGCAATCCTGAAGGGCTTGAGGGTGCAGTTTCGTGGCTATGCTCTCTGACTGTGGTGTCTAGCTGACTGTGAAGATAAATTTTGATACGTATCATCTTCGCGGGGTTAGGACCACTTGTGAGAAGCCTTGCAGAGTAGTTGGTTAAATTTCATATGTCTGAAATAAATATATAAAAAAAGGTTACAATAGAACTCTGGTGTACTTTGCAGAACATACCGCAGCAGATGAACGGCAGCGACTGCGGCATGTTCGCGTGCACGTTCGCCGAGTTCAGCGCGCGCGGCGCCGACTACAGCTTCACGCAGGCGCACATGCCCTACCTGCGCCGCAAGGCCGCGCTCGAGATCCTGCAGGCCAGGCTCCTGCTCTAACCCGGCACCGGGTCCTCGGGTGAGTGCGCGTGTGGACACCCCGCAGCAGACGAACCCGCGACTGCGGCACTTTCGCCGACTACAGCTTCACGCAGGCGCACATGCCCTACCTGCGCCGCAAGGCCGCGCTCGAGATCCTGCAGGCCAGGCTCCTGCTCTAACCCGGCACCGGGTCCTCGGGTGAGTGCGCGTGTGGACACCCCGCAGCAGACGAACCCGCGACTGCGGCACGTTCGTCGACTACAGCTTCACGCAGGCGCACATGCCCTACCTGCGCCGCAAGGCCGCGCTCGAGATCCTGCAGGCCAGGCTCCTGCTCTAACCCGGCACCGAGTCCTCGGGTGAGTGCGCGTGTGGACACCCCGCAGCAGACGAACCCGCGACTGCGGCACGTTCGCCGACTACAGCTTCACGCAGGCGCACATGCCCTACCTGCGCCGCAAGGCCGCGCTCGAGATCCTGCAGGCCAGGCTCCTGCTCTAACCCGGCACCGGGTCCTCGGGTGAGTGCGCGTGTGGACACCCCGCAGCAGACGAACCCGCGACTGCGGCACGTTCGCCGACTTCAGCTTCACGCAGGCGCACATGCCCTACCTGCGCCGCAAGGCCGCGCTCGAGATCCTGCAGGCCAGGCTCCTGCTCTAACCCGGCACCGAGTCCTCGGGTGAGTGCGCGTGTGGACACCCCGCAGCAGACGAACCCGCGACTGCGGCACGTTCATGAGTGTGCTGTAGACCACACGACTGAAGTAAAACTTCTTTCAAAAATGAAAAACAAAGCGCCATCTCTGAGCCTCAGACATAACTGCATCGCAACAGGTTGTACAAATGTACCAAAAAGATTGTTTCAAAGTTCTCCAAGAACGCCATCTACTGGTTGTTTAATATAACAAACACTTTCACTATGCCTATAGATGGCAGCACATATCTAAAAAGCCTCGCTATTATACTATTACACTTTTCGTAACAGCAACATCATCTTACTCCTCAATATCATTTTGTTTCAGGAAACTCGCTTTGTGTTGGGAATATGCTACGCGTATCACCTCTCGAGGAATTGTAGGTTTCCTTCGTACTCTCAAAGAGAATTGATACTATCCGACTTCAACACTATCGTAATGCTACTGCGATTGTCTGTTGTTACTGTAGATTATAACTTCTTTCATCGAGAACAAAATTTAAAACAAAAATAACCATCAAAGTTTAACATCCCAAGGTATCACATGTTTCACATTGAATCCAGTATATAGAATCCTCCGTCTGACGCAAAGGACCGGCTCATTGGAATCCAACTTATTTTCACTTATGTTGACATTTTTGCGCATCAACCACATCTCTTTGTAAACTTTTTCCACTTAATTTGTATTATAAAATTTTGTTTTTTTTTGGTGTACTAAGGTGTTTTATTATATTATAAATTAAATAAAAGGGTTTCACATTGTGGATAGTCAGCAAATTCAGTGTAGCTTAAGGTAGTCTATAAAAGGCTATAAACATAATTGAGAAGCCGGCATAAAAGTTACGGATTTATAACAATTAATTTAAATGTATAGAATTTATTAAAGTAACTTATAATAATTTATAAATAGTTTTCTACTAACTTTAATAATACTATAAACTAGAATTTTATTATATTCTCAGAGATCTAGTAGACATAGTTTTTGATCTTTAATTGGGATTTTTCAGTTATCTTTTCAACAAGGTGAATTCAACTATCATTACTATCGTTATCTATCTATTTGAATGGCCCACTACAGGGCCAAGGCATCCCTCCTTAGTTTTTGAAAATACTTAGGATAAGAACTTTCCACGCGGACGAAGTCGCGGTCGTCTGCTGGTCAATATTTTTATCATCAGTATTATTAGTGGCAAAAACTTCGTTGTGATCACAGAATAGAGAATGATACAGAATGATTCTTTACAAGCTGGTGTACCCAAAAAAAAAACAAACGTCACGCGTGCGTCTCCTTAACATCCGCATAATGTTGCTATCTAGTATCTACCATAGATATACCAACTGTTTTCATAATTTGAATTTCTCTAACAACAATTACGTAATATATATGACGTGGATTAGAACTAAATTTCACATCTGATTATCGAAGGTATACTAAATCACACGGACTGATATTGAATACTGCGCACTACGGTTCTACGATATACGGGGAGGGCAAATACACAAAGTAACACTATCAATCATCACCGAATCGATAACTTAACCTACAACTACAGACCCCTTTAATTACATTTGATCAAGTATAGCGCTGATACTATCAGATGTAAACCAGGATTAACTATCGTATGGCAAGGAGTCAGCCACCAGCGAAGGTCGGGCTTGTAACCGATCCAGTTGGGTTAAAGACGTCTTCTACACTTAACTAATACTCCCCATTCTCCGCTCGTGATGGCTCCCAGCCAAGTAACAAACAATGCAAAGGCCTTACTACTAGTATTAACTTACCACTGACTCACTACCGAACCGTCTCGAACCACGTCGCGAACTAACACAAGTGTTCAACTGGATAAACCTAAGAACTACCGCGTCTCGCTTTCTCCGAGATCGTCAACTGATTAGGTACTCTATAATTAATGTAAGATTATTATTATCTAACTCTCCGACATATATATATAACTAACTATAGTTTTTTTAGTTTTACAAAAACTAAAAAAACTATAGTTAGTTATTCATTATTAGTCTATTATATATGTCGGAGAGTTAGATAAAATTTGTTGGCAGTTGTTAAAATATTTAAAAACACAAGACGCCATCTTCCTTAAATAATATTGAAAATAATGATTTGACGCTTTGTGTGGTTATAACTCAAGAATGTATTTGTTTTTTAATTTGTATTTAGAATAGCTGCCGCGTTGCGTGCGCTCTATCTGCCTATTAGTCTTTCATCTGTGGTGGTGATGAAGTGTTTCTAGGGGGAAACCTATCGAGGATTCCAATGACCTTCCTCCTCCTTAACAATCGTTCGATCATTGCAATGATCGGACTCGATTGATCATTATTTTCTTACATCTAATACATATTTAATTTTGCTAAAAGAGTATTGATCAAACATTTTTCCATTGATCCTATATGGCTAATAAGTTCACTAACTTGATAAACTCCATTTTATTTATGAAATAATATTGTGTATGTCGTGAAAAATACTGCATTTTGTGAGTGTTGTTTTTTGAAAAACTTGTGTTTAATATTATAATGTATTTTGTGTATATAGGATGTTTGTATTGATTTAATTTATCGCTAAACAAGTATAATTTTAGTATTTCCATGAAATACAACATATACCCATCACGCTACTTTGATGCGGGTTGATTACTGGGATGATAATAACCATAGCATTTGAATCCTACTCAAAACACATTTATTTTAAGTAATTAAATAGTATTTTCAAAATAACGTTGAGACATGTGTGCGTTATGAGAGTACATAATAAGTTTCTAACAATTCTAATCAGACTTGTAAATTAACAAGAATATAGTATGAACAAAAAAATATATGATTCAAGACTGATTCGAATGTTAGATGTGATTAATAATATGTATAATAGTTACTAAATACTAAGGTATAGACAAGATATGAAGGCCTTTTTGACAGCTTATGATTGATAATAAGTACATTATATTAATATTATTTATTAAGAGATACCTACACCTACAACGCGTTTAACATGTAGTGACTAGTCTGAAATGTTCGTTTAGTCTCACGATTGAACTACTCACCCACACTTGTGGAAGTATCAAAAAAAATACTTTATGAAATCCATGAATGTAATTATTATTCCAAGAATTATACATTTTATTAATAACTATCTATTCTTATACATACTATAATTACACAATAATTTCATTATAAAATCAGTAGCGTCAAAAAGGCCTTAGAATCGTGCTGAGATAATAAAGAAATGTATGTGTACATAGTTTCGTAGAACTTACTTTTCCAATAGCAAAATTAAACATAGTATAAAATCTTGACATTGTCTCGTATAAACGTATGATGAAGGTATGTATAAATTATTGTTATTTACAGATTTGTATGATATAAAGTATGGCAATTTTCAAGAATGCGATTCTGACATATGTAATTATTTCTTACTAACGAATAGTTAGGTATATAGGTATTGTTATAGTAAAAATTATAATTTAACGTTACCTAATTAGAAAACTACGGGTTTTGGACCACTTAATACAATGGGGATGATGACTAGGTTTAAATATATTTATTTTTATGATACATTCAGGTAAATAGGGTCAATGTTAACTAATTTATATAAAGCAAAGATTGTCTGGATATTTGGAAAATGAATGAGATTATAAAATTTCAAAATCTATTAAAAATCTTTTATCGTGATTAGATAAAAAATCATACAGTTTTAGCTTCCTTACATTAAATGTGACATTTTTTAATATTTGAACTATAAAAATAAACGCACAAATAACAAAGATATTTTTTGTTTGTACGCACATACAAATGTAACGATCATTACATTGCCTACAACGTCATTAGTTCGTGCCATTTTGTATGGGGCGTTTTTCAAGGATCCGCGGCAGCGCCGCAAATCTGACTCTTTAAATCCCTGTAGCTCCAAAAGTAATGATCGCAGATACCCTGTTCCTTATTGATTTACTATTAGCGTATTCTTAATTTATATACAATATATAAAACTGTCATCATCCCTATTACAAGGTCAGGCCAGCTGTTTACTTTTTTATTTGCTGATGATACTGACAGATGTCACAAACGCATTCTTTCGGCTGGCTGCACTGTAATATGCTATTTGTTTAAGTGATCTACATAATTACGAGTTCTGCCATCAACCTCGGTCCATCATCATCACTTCGATGGACGTTCACTAGACTGGCATTTTGTAGGGTCTTCCAAACAACGACCCTACCCCCCTTTTACCGACGGCTCTCTGCGACGTGGCTTGTGTCGTCATTTTACCTAATAGGGGGTCGTACAACACTGCGCCTTTCATGTGAGGTCCACATTCCAGCACCATCTTAAACTTATGTGCATTGTGAAATTCGCCTCTGCGCCTATTTTTATTACTTTAAATTTTGTAACTTACCTTTAAATCTTACAACTTATTGAAGCTATTCTGTCAATCTGACTGAAAAATGCAGGCATTAAAAGGCATATTTTGTGCTCTTTTTTTGAGTGTTATAAGCTTATTATTAGAGGTTAACCCAGACAAACAGACATACAAAAATTTTAAATAGCTTGATTATGTTTTAGTATCGCGTAAATAGTACTTGAAAAAACAGTTGTTTTTAAAGCATGTAGTAGTATATGTATTAATTGTAAACTTATTGTTTAGTTGTCTCCTTAGTCAATAATAATAATATAATTAATGTAAATTACAAATGGTGAATTAAACTAAGTATTTAATAAACTGGCGCAGTGTTTTTGGAGATTTGCCCCCGCATACTATTGATAAAATTTTCATTACTTCTATAAAGTTGTATTCCTATGCGTCTGTGTAACCCATTCCGGGCTTACTTCCATGTGATTAGATTTACGTAGAATCTAGATAATAAATAATTTAGGTAAATCTTAATAGTGTATAAGTTATAGACATTGTTATAATTTGGTGAAATAAATACGTATATATTATATAACATTACCTACGCGTATAATAATATGTTGTCCCGTATTCTTGGCAGAGAGTTGTTAAAACAGTTAATTGTCTTACATATTGTGTTGTTTTTTTTATGTAACAAATGGCCTGGTGATTCTTGTAGAAACATTAAAACTTTAAAATTAAGAAATAATAATTATATCTCAGTAAAGTCGTAACGATTTGAATTAAGTTTCTTTTCTAAAAAAGAGATTTTACTTAAAAATAAATGAGAGATTTTGCATAATTTTGTTTAAATTTTTGAAGTGGCACTCATCAGCCGTAATTGTAGTCATTAGCTTAAAATTAAAACTTGTCAAGAACCTAATAAATTATGACAAATAGTTAAAATCTACAAATCTGTGCCAAGGAACTGCATGTTCGAGTTGATGTATAAAAAGTGGTTGTCATAAATTATTATTTTGTGAATGTACTTTATTTTGTAGTCTTTCTGTCATGGTCCATTAAATTAAACAAAACGATTAATTTTCTATTTATGTACCTACTTAACTTTTATAAACGATCCAATAAAAATAATATTAAAATTGTAAATTTTTTTTATTATTTCCCATCATTAATCCCATGAAAGTGATTTCGTTGATACGAAGAGCACGTCCATCTGTCAGGACGAACGACCACTCAAATGTTGATGATTACAGAGTTATCATGCTTTCCAATGACCTCCTTGGAGTAAATATTCTTTAATTAAGACATTTAATAATAATGTGAACATGGTTTTACTATAGCTTGTCAAGTCTAACGTCGACGCCCACAGATGGCACTGCTATTAGTTATGAAACTTAGTTGAGTATTTCTGAAATTCCAACAACCTATACACTATAGAAATTAATCTAAAAGATGGTTTATAATAAAAGAAAATATTTTATTTTATCATTGGTAACCAATCGTAGCTTAAATATATATATTTACACACTTTTATTACCATTTATCCATAGGTACAGATCCTAACTCACGCTATTGAAATTTCTTAGGATTTGAAGTATATAAAGAAATGTTTCCCCTCATACAATTGGGAGTCCGTTTCTACTCAGTAAGGCAGTATCGGCGGAGAGCTGCTCTAAATCTCCGAGCCCGGTCGCACTGCTGTGGCTGACTCAGCTGCTCGTGCGACTGCGATGATGACCACCACTTGTTCTGAGTTCACTAACTAACAGTTCACAGTCTCAATGCACCCTTAGCAGGAAGTGGCAATACTTCCTCGCTCCAACTGTAGTAGAAGATTTGACTCCTTTTTGTACTTTTACATTTAAAGTATTTTTCCCATAAATATTTCTTTAGCTGAAGGTACAACTTTTTTTTTAGAATTTACAAAGCAGGTAAGATAAAAATATCTGGTTATTTAGGCATTATCAATATCAGCCTACTTTAACAGCTACTACAGAAGCCGGGTCCCTTACATAAATAAGAGGAGTTATGGAGCTTAAACCCACCACGCCACTATGCGGGGTTTTAATGGTCTAAGGGGGTTGGCAATGGTAGTGACCGAGACGGCTCCAATTTCCAATGCACGGGTGTAGCAACACCAACTTCTGTTCTCAACTTTGAGCTGAGAATATCTTTGTAGAATGAAATGCTCAGTCTTTTATAAATTACATGGTTAGAGAGATTAGCTTACAATAGGATAGCAAAAAAGATACCAACGTCACAGTGGCAGTGGCATCACAGCCCACAGGGTCCCTTGATTATTATAATTATAATTTATTGCCAAGGTACTTGTACATAATGTTTTCTGCGCTAATGATAGATGTCTCTCTTCTTAAAATTAAAGGGGCTTATGAACTATTTGGCATAATAAAATGATACAGAAATATGTAGCTTTTTATTTGCTGTTATATTTTGTTAGAATTAATAAAACCGCAATAAAATATTTCGAATTAGTTTCACTATTTATTTGCGCGGTATTGATCAATACTCGACAGTGTGTAGTAAGTAGGTTTATATGTATGTTGAATATGACGTAGTGATCACGCCACCTTTTCAGACTGCTTGCCGCTTTCTGATTGGCGGATTTCCCCACCCCGAATGAAAACACGGCACATTCAACATGTCCAGTGATGTGCCTTTTAATCGATAATACATCGCGCGTTTATTATCGATTCAATACAAACATAGGATGATTTAATTCCATGAAATTACAATGCTGGTTTAGAGAAATGAGATGAATTTACGAAATGTAAATAATACTATATACTAGCTAATTATTCAATAAATTGTTGATTTTAATTGTAACTAACATTTTAGTTGAATTCATAAGCATTTACTTTCTTTGAAATTGAATGGAATAAAAAAAATGTAGATTGATGATAGACATTACAAATCAAAAATTTTATATTGGCTAACTTATTTATAAATAATACCTAACTACATATGGTACACAACGACGACACTTAACGACATAAGTTCAAACGGGAATAAATGCGAGATTCAACTTATTCGTGATACCTACTATCACGAATAAGCTTAAGAAACTTTCTTCTACGGCATACAAAATATTAATAACGATCGTTTATTAACAAAGAATACCATAAGAAACTTAAGCTAACTATGCAAATCATGCTTACATGAAATGGTAGCAAGAAGGAAAGATAAACTAAAATTGACGAGAGCAAAGAGAATCGATACATCGAGAGGGAGGTTTGACGTTTAGTTAAACATCAATCGACGGACGTCACTAACTGTTCCGATTGGTTAGAAAAGGTTTGCGGAAGATTTATACATTGTGGTAGTGTTTATCAAGTTTAATTTAAAATTCGGTGATAATTTACAAGTGATATTTACTCCGCGAAGACAGAAACGAGCCATACAGTAAGTCCACGTTTTGTTATTTAATATTTTCTGAACTACGACTTTATTGCGGGTGACTTTCATGTAAGAATTTCTCTAACCTCTATTCCTGAGTTTAAACGTTAATTACTTCAATGGTTCTTGTAAATATTGAGCTGAATCAACACTTTAAATAAATGTACAATTTGTTAAGAATATGAAACGTGTTATAACAAATTATTATAACTCACTCGTTAGCCAGGAAATGTTTCAAATACGTTAAATTAGATCACCGTAGATCTACCCACTTTTCGTAAGAAATGTAATATTTAATAAAATACTACGTACTGTATATACCATTTTGTGAAAACGTTGGATCTAAAGTAAATCAAACCTTCTTTCTATTATTTAAAAATGTATTTTGGAAACTTGCTTATATACTTTCTACAAACAATATTATGGTATTTTAGGTGCTGATAAATGAACCACATAAACGCCGGCAGTAATTACTCACATGTTTCTTTGCTCACCATTTAAGCCTCCAAAAGATTAATACTATTTTTATCACCATAGTGAATGTCCCATGGATGTACTGTTCTAAAAGACTGATTACTGCAGATTAGGTTAATTTTTATTCTGTCTTCTCTTGCATAATAGGTGATGGATGATTAAATCCACCTGGATTTTCCTACTTGGTAAGCTCAGGTAACAAGCAGGCACTTGGACAACACATCAGAGAACAAAAACCTTTACTTTCGGTGTTGCATTCCTGTGAAAATAATTAATTAATAGTGTCTACTAAGATAAACCTAGTATTTCTAATTAATCAATACATATATAAATAAAATTAATGTGCCTGTCAGTTATTTCAAAATAATGGTGGTGTAAACTATTTACTAACTGATCAAATTTCTAAAGAAAAATTTCTCTCTTATCTCTGAAATGGCTGAAGCGAATGGGACCTTCACTGGAAGATGGAGGAGCTTTTTGAGCAACATGTAGGCTATTTAACCCCTGAAAAATCTATGATTACAGTAATCATGGTAATTGTGAATTACTAAATTTCACATAAACAAAATTGCAGATGTCCACTAGAACCTATTAAATATAAAACATAGCTAGAACTCAGTTATTATACATATTATTCAGCTTTATGTGGTTTATAATTAGTAACACTTATCTAATAGTTTAAATTTTAAAATATTTCTAATTGTACAATTTTAATACACATATATGAAGCTATTAACATTAAGCAAATATATTTAAATAATTAAACACTATTACTTCTTATTTATCTTCGTGACTGTAATGATGATTTTAGTGAATAGCAAATTAAACTTTTAAATACATTCATGATAATTTATGTTAATTGATGACAATATAATCATGGAATTCATTTAAAATTCAGTAAAGCTTATTATCTTTTAAATTTTGGTGCTTTTATGTGGGTATGATTAATATGATAGCCCAGTGAATATCACCTCTACTTTGACTCAGAGGCCATAGGTTTGAATCTGGCCCAGGGCATGCATGTATTTGTTACTATAACTTACGTGCAATTGTTCTTACTTCTTAGACATGTTTGATAAAAATCGGTTGAGCCATTAAAAGGTTGTGGGGGGTCAAATTGGGGAAGAATAACTGAATGTCTGCAAATATACTTGAATGGGGTCTCAAATGAAATCAAATTTTGATGACTTAATCAAGAGTGTTCTTAGCTTTGTTTGATGACAAAAAGTAATTAAGGTCTTTATTCTAGTTAATTTCATGACATTCTGATTTCACAAAATTTTCAATTATATTGCACAGGCATAGATAAGTTGCTCCTTGATGTGTCTCTCTATTTGCCACAAGCAGTGAGCCTGTGTTCTAGGGCCAGTGGCTTTAAGTTTGGTAGGAATCTGCTAGAACACTTTTAGATACCTGTTCATATAAAGAATTACAAAAAATAATAAATGAAAATAACATTTATTTATTGACTTACTAAGTACATATTTAATAAATTATAACTTGCTTAATATTTTTATTTTATATATTTATTACGCCAGAGCAGTCAGGTTGTCCTTCTTCAGTTTAAGTTGTAAGTTAGTGAGGTTATACGGACATTTCGATGGTATTTATTTTGCACTCACATCTACAGCATATAAACTAATCACAGCAATATTTTGTAAATCTATTTTGTTAGATCATAATAAGTATATCTCTATTTGATATATAATTGTGTGATCTCTTTATTTTTACTGACGCTTCCCACAGTACAATGAGCTCTAAAAATATTATGTTGTTTGAAAAAGGGGTATAATATGTTTTATTTGCCCATTGAATTGAGTATCTAAGACTCTTAAGTCTGAGATTTTATGACTGCTCTTCTTAAGTATCCATTAAACTAACTCCTTGGCCCTTTGACCTTTGTGAGACAATATTCTGAGCCCATAGCCAGGCTGTTAAGACCAATAAGTTAAGTAGAGTTTGTTTGTGGGGTTCAACATTACAACTGCTTTTGTAAAAATTAAATTTCTTTTATTTGTACTAAAAGTTTATCCTTTTTGAGCTTGAGCTACTATACTAAAAGTCCTTAGTTTTTATTTGGAGTATTCTATCATGACAGCGTGAATATCAGCTGCGAAGAGTGCTTAAAGGCCTTTGTTACCTTTCAAAAATCCATACAAACATATTCGTTATTGTTATGAATATATATGTAAGGATGTGTGAGAAACTGTAGTATGGTTTTCCTTTTCTTTGGGACGGCTTACCTTCTTCAAATTCCATTCTTCGCCAATGGTGAATATAGATATGTTTAATCTATATTCTGGTGTATATATATGTTTATCTATATTCTGGTGAATATAGATACATTTATCTATATTCACGACTTTAAAGCCACTGTTAACTGTTCATTAAATTATATTTTGAAAATAATAAATTACATTAGTTTTAGACAAAATATGCATTAACAAGTAAAAATGAGCAAAATATGCAAATTGCACCTACAATATGCATATAACCCTCTAATTATTATCTAGTTCATGAATAATCAACTGGTATAAATAAACATGAAATCTATGTATTTATAAAACAATAGCCAAAGCATGCTCTTATTTGCATGTAATTATGAGCAGGTAGAGTACATGCAAAAAATCAATTGAAGTTCAATATGGGGATCAACCATACCTTTCCTGTTATTTGTATATTTTTTATTTTTTTTGCCAACTACGCCTCAATTGCTAAATGATTATGGGGTTCCTATCTTCTTATTATTTATATGTATACCTACATATAAATGTGGAAGGTCATTCATCAGGAAATCTCGAAAACCGCATGACATACAAAGTTGAAATTTGGCAGGGAGGTAGTCTATAGATAGTAGGTATCCGCTAAGAACGGATTTTGCGTTAGGGCCGGATTAAGTAGGTCTATGGGCGAGCAAAGCCGCAGGCGTCCGCTGGTAAGCTATAACTATTCAAAAATCGGTATTATTGAAATTTTAATTATGATTTTCCACAATAGTTAAAACTTAAGGAGTAGGGTTTTTGACTCAGAGTAGACACAGACCTAAAATGTTAAGCATGACCTTCATCACACTGTACTTATTTATCACTTTTCTTTTTTTCTTTACTACAATCTCACCTGTTGGTAAGTGATGATGCAGTCTAAGATGGAAGCGGGTTAACTTGTTAGGAGGAGGATGAAAATCCACACCCCTTTTCGGTTTCTACACGACATCGTACCGGAACGTTAAATCGCTTGGCGGTACGTCTTTGTCAGTAGGGTGGTAACTAGCCACGGCCAAAGCCTCCCACCAGCCAGACCTGAACCAATTAAGAAAATCTCAATCGACCCAGCCGGGGATCGAACCCAGGACCTCCGTTTTGTAAATCCACCGCGCATACCACTGCACCACGGAGGCCGTCGAAAAGCTTTGAATGTTGAAATGGTTTTTAATATCAGTCCTAGGGCATTCATGATTCGAGGCGATTGTAGTTATTTTATTTACTTTTGTATCTTATGACAGGTATCTATAAGTTTAATTTGAATACTACTATTGAATGAACAACCGATGACTACAATATAACTTTGTGCTTCCCGTCGCCATCTGTCCGGATCATTAACATTAACATTCAGTGGATGTAGAAACATTATCACTATAAGTCCGCCAACTCGCATTGGAGTAGCGCGATGGGTATAAGCTCTATATCCCCTTTCCATAGGACGTTAGCCCTATAGTGGGCCATTAAATTATACGATCTTTTTTTGTATAGACATGCACTGTATCATGTGAACTTCAGCCCTGCAATTATCAGTTGAAGGTCAATAGATACGTTATCGGGAGGCTGGGAGGGGCGTCTGGAGCGATGCTGTAATCTTGTCTCTGCAAGGGATGGAGATACGAACTTTTTTATTGCTTATCGGAGGCGGGCGCCGGGTAAAGTGCATTCTGAACAATGAACATTAATGTTTATCTTATTTGTTCACAATTATATATTATTATTAATTAATTGAACTTATGTCCTTCTACTGAGTCTTTTATAGGCGGTGACGGGTTAAGTTTTAGAGAACTCACTATACTAAAGCCAAACTCGGTGTGCAATGTTTATCAACACGTGTTGTTTGTTCCAGATCATTCAATGTTTAATTTATCGTTATTTATTTTATCCATAATAAATATATTTTTTTGAAGGTGAAGGAAAAACATCGCGAGGAAACCTGCATACCAGAGAATTTTGTTAATTCTCTGCGTGTGTGAAGTCTGCCAATTCACATTGGGCCAGCGTGGTAGACTATTGGCCTAACCCCTCTCATTCTGAGAGAAGACTCGAGCTCAGCAGTGAGCCGAATATGGGTTGATAATGAATGATGATATCGTAAATTTTTCACGTTCGTTTTCTCTATCGACGTGAATGTATAGCAAACGCAAAACCGAAAAAGAAAGTGAAAGGAACTTCGTTCTGACCGGTGTCCATAGAGTAGACACCTCACGCCTTTTTCCAAAGATCTACCAAGATTAATATTGAAGCTAACACTAGTCTGTGTGCAAATGTCCAAAGGTGGAATGGGACGTGTGCAACTGTGCATTCTCCCCAAGTCTATAAGCCGCTACCGCGTCTATTCCCGGCCGGGACGTTGGACTTCGGCCCGGTCCATTATCCCACCGCGGCCGATCTGCCGACGCTTCACGCAACCGAGTGCCGCCTTCCGTTATCCACCATCCGCTCCTACTGACACCACGCTGTCCGCTTTTGTAGGACAGTCCTATTTACAAACTTTTCTAAGTCGCCGTATTAGTGCTGCGGGCTTTACATAACTTTAAAATGATCTTTTTCCATTCAAACATCGATATCTCAGCGAGAAATGCTCGTATCGAGATTTAAAAAAAACAAAATTAAATCTGAATAAACAAGCTATCCGGTCCATATGGAGGTTGAGTCGAAAAAATTTTTTCCACGTCCGTAGATTAAAAAAAAAAACCAAAAAAATTTCGAAAAATTTTTTTTCGGTGGTTTTCTTAGTATTACTCGAAAAATATTTTCAAAAAAAAATTTTCAAACTCAGATCCAAAAACTAAACACTTAGAGCTACAATTTGCTTTTTTTTTTTGCTTAAGCCATTTTTGTATAAGTTACAGCCTGTTGAAAATCCCCCAAAAATTTGTATTTTTTTTCTGCTCCCTTAATTTTTGTGCATAGTATATTTAAATAACGAAAACATTATAATTCTATGCAAAAATTGCAGACATACAGATTAAATACAGAACCTCTTTTAAGTATGTTATTAAAGGGATACTTCAATTTATACAGTCTCAAAGAAACTTGTGCAAGGAATAAGTAAGTCTTTAAGTTAATTATTGGTCTTGTAACGGTAACTTGTGTCGGATGATAATAATGTTTATAAAATTTAATTGCAAGCGCGAATACAAACAACTCATTAGTTCAAAGATTATAAATTAATTATTCTGCAGATAAATTATGTTGTTTATCGCTCACTGCACTATCACCGGAACTTACTCGTATTTCTCAATCTTGCTATGTACTTTGTTATCTTATAGCAATTTTATTATTGTTGAAGTCTTAAGCAGCATTTTAATTTTAATTAGGGGACATTGTTCGCGCGACTGTCGCTCGACACGAAATTCACATGTCCCGCGCGCTGTCGCCTGACGTCCCAAGTTGCGTTAGCGGGTCGCTAGTAGATGCTCGAACGAGTCATATGTCGCGAGACATTGTCTCACAACATACGCACGGTCAACTAAGTGAATGTCGAGCGATATTCATCTATAGTATATCGGTATCTGGGACATGTCACACTAGTATCTAATATCACTAGTGAAAATGCGCCTTTATGGTTACCATCTTTTTTTTCACTTAAAATCCTTTAAGCAAACATTTTAACAAGATTGCAAGAACACGCTTATGAATATGATCATCAAATAGTTCTTTTACTGCAATCAATATGCATTTGTATTCATACAATCTTACATGAAAATCATTTTATAGTTATATGTATATTTTAATAAAATTCAAAGGCAAATTCAAATTCAATTCATAAATTTCTAAAAAAAAAACAAGTAAGTTTTCGTCTTTAAATTGAAAGCATGATGGTTGCCCTGTCACGACGTTCCTTGCTTAGGTCATTCCTCAGACTCTTCACTATTGTCTTACGCGTGTAGGAGTCTGTCAGATAAAAAAAGACTTAATCACTGTTCTCGGTTATTGGCTCTTATTTCGTTAGCACAGAGATCATTCTGCCTTGACGCGATATGACGGTCTTAGATTGTCGTATCCGTAGCGTGTACCGTCTGTGATTATTGGTATTTATGCTGTTTTATGTCATTAGTCTTTGTCCGTGATTTCGTAGCTTACTGTACCGTGGGAGTTTAATACCGTCACGGCATTTGTATGGTAGACGATATTATATCGTAAGTCTTGATAGCTGCACGGTATTATGTGAGGCGCTGGTGAAGTTATTGGTCATCTTAAGCTTTATTAATTTATACAATTTAATCCTGAGCGGTTTCCGTTTATAAAGAAATCGATAAACGGCTCAACTTCGTGACTTTGACAGAATAGTAAGACCTATGTGAAGTAGAAGATATTTATACCAAAATGTCGGAGTAGGTGTTATTGAGTAGAATCCTTTGTAAGGAATATTTTTTTTCAGCTCTATATTGTTATGAAGTAAAAAAAAAACAACAATAAACGAATGAATGTTATGGCTATGGATATTAATAGGGCTTTTACAGATAGATAAAGCTAAGTTTAGAATAACATAATAGAGCCCCTATTTCAATAAGTTTGGACGGTGAAAATATCTGAAAAAGTGGACGAAGTCGCGGGGCTCTGCTAGTAGATAATCTCGTATTAATCGGATTAAGAATAGTAGGATTAATAAGATTTGTAAATTCCTGCAATAGTTTATCTACCTAATATACCTTCCTATATGTTATCAGTGATGGATATACATCATTTTCGAAATTTGTCACTCAATGTTGGCACTAATCCGACTGGCTTCAGTAATTGATAGGTCATTAACACGGAAAGTGTTTATTGCATCATGTTAGAATTGGCAATCTGCCAAGAATTTCTCTGAAAACAATTGACGAAATTCCGTGCGAAGCAATTCGGATTGTGGATGCAAGACAAAAACAAAATACTAAACTTCGAAGAACCAATGGATGTTGGGGTCTCAAGGTGCAATGATAATAAATAAAATAAAAATAAATATAAACATTATAAAGAATGTTGAATTTAAAATGGGAATTGTTGAGTTTACTGCCGGCTGTTCTAAGCCGAACCAGCTTCCAAACCGGTGACTGTCTTTACTAGTAGGTTTAGTAGTTGAGGAGGCAGGGGTCCATCGCATGTTAATGTCAATAGCTCAACGGTATGAGCGGCTGGGCTCATCACTGAGGGGTGGTGGTTCGATCCCCGGCCCGTTGGTCTATTGTCGTACCTACTCCTAATACAGTCTTTCCCGACAAGATGTGGCAAATATTCTTCATATTTCGATTGGTTTCCTCATCTAAATTTTTTTTGACAGTTTCAGACAGACAGACATAAAATAAAGTTTCTATAGTTAGTGGATTTCTACACACTGATTTTTTTCCAATATTATTAGATTCTTTGCGGTATCCTTTATAATATTTTTTACGTTTATATATACAGGAATGTTTTTAAAAATCTCAAGTATTATTTCGAATCTTTAAAATAAAATACCGTCTCTAATGGTTTTATCGTATAGTAATGGTATGAAATCGGATTTTTCATTTAGTGATTTCATACATAACTGTTACAGCTATGTATGAAATCACAACAAACAACTTTTCTTTCAATGCCTATCGAAGGTTTATCGAAAAATATTACCACGGTTACTACAAAATCTACTTGCAATTTTGCATCAACAAAATATAAATCTTATTTAATGCATATTTTTGACGGCCTCCGTGGCGCAGTGGTATGCGCGGTGGATTTACAAGACGGAGGTCCTGGGTTCGATCCCCGGCTGGGCAGATTGAGATTTTCTTAATTTGTCCAGGTCTGGCTGGTGGGAGGCTTCGGCCGTGGCTAGTTACCACCCTACCGGCAAAGACGTACCGCCAAGCGATTTAGCGTTCCGGTACGATGCCGTGTAGAAACCGAAAGGGGTGTGGATTTTCATCCTCCTCCTAACAAGTTAGCCCGCTTCCATCTTAGACTGCATCATCACTTACCATCAGGTGAGATTGTAGTCAAGGGCTAACTTGTAAAGAATAAAAAAAAAAAAAAAAATATTATTAGGTTTTAATTAATGAACATATTTCGATAATGCAAACATCACTATCTAACCCGAACCCCGATGCAAGTACTTTTAGCCTATTATGAGTACTAAGATTTTTTTAGTTGCGACTAAGCTAAGTACGGTTTGCAATGGGCTCACGCGCACTAGTTCTGTGTAATGTGGCCCAGCCAGCCAGTGTTACACTAGCGCAGAATAACAACTGCATTAGCCCGACATTGGCCGCTTTAAGGCTGGTCGTGGTCGAAGCCGCAAATTTTTGGCAGTCCAATCATTTTATGAGCGCTCTGGAAGACGTTCGAAAAAAATTTAGTTAGTTTATAAGCAAGTAACTTTTACTCGTAATATCATCACGCCCTTTCCCGAGGTTCCCGTTACATTTAACGAAACAGTTTTTATTATAGTTTTTTTTTTATTTCCATTCATCCAAATGTGAACTGTTTCATAATAATTTCATAATGATCCGTAGTAATAAAGGTATGTGCGGCAGCGGCACTCTGGTGTCGTAGCTCTAAAACTTATTGACTATTTGGATCAGGTTATTTTAATAGATACCAGACGTTTTTAGTAAGATCCTTAACTATGTGCAATAAAGATCGGATATAATATAAATATATGATTAACTAGCTGATGAATGCAGTTTTACCCGCGTGGTTCCCGTTCCCGTAGGAATACGGGGATAATATATAGCATATAACCTTCCTCGATAAATAGGCTATCTAACACTGAAAGAATTTTTCAAATCGGACCAGTAGTTCCTGAGATTAGCGCGTTCAAGCCAACAAACTCTTCAGCTTTATAATATTAATATAGATTGTATAAAACTTGTTTACCAACCTCTGTCTCCGTTATTTATTTTCAAATATATATAGTTTATCGTTTACTATATTACTGGAATGTTGCAATACAAAGTGCCATTTAAACAGAGGCACTAGCGGGCAACATCCTTTGTTTTTGCTTCAGCTGTTCCACCTTGAGCAGGTTTATCTACTTTGTTGTTTTCTGCACGTAATAGGCTACTTTACTCCGCTTATGTCAATTAATCGATAAGGTTGTCACTGTCTTATAAAACTTTTCATCATTATCAGCCTATTTTAATAACCTCCTACAGGTCTCGAGCGGCGTCGCTCCTTAAAGGAAGG
Organism: Bicyclus anynana; assembly: GCF_947172395.1. Taxonomy (NCBI): domain Eukaryota; kingdom Metazoa; phylum Arthropoda; class Insecta; order Lepidoptera; family Nymphalidae; genus Bicyclus; species Bicyclus anynana. The sequence continues at coordinate 819,688 of NC_069085.1, read as the reverse complement.
AAGGACACGGAGCTTTCAATCACCTCGCTGATCCGGGTAGGCGGGATTAGGGTGATATTTGATTATTTAACGATCACTAACAGATGATCGTGGGTTAGTTAACCGTGGCTTGGTTCTGCGGGTAATAGGATCTGTCACTAGATCAACGTAGTTAAATAATTTTCATATTGACTTTTGTTAATGTACAAAGGATGCTTCTTATTATCATCTTTGTTCCAACTGATGAAAGGGGTTCGGAGATAGTGACCTATGGCCGGCCACCATTTTGAATTTTATGAAAGTAAACAAATATAAATAAATATATTCAGACTATACGCATACACATCGCTAGTTAGTGCCTCCAACATCCATAAAAAGTTATCCTTAGATTAGATGCAGGTAATACTTTTGAAGTTCACAGAATAGTCCCACTGTACCTGGGAATTTCCTAATCGAGAGTTGACGTGTGGTATTAATAGTTGACTAAGTTCAGACGAACAAGTTTACTTTTATACTAAGTGTTGCTAACACGTGTACTTATTAAGACTGTTTCTTATAATTAATCTTAAAGAGTATATGAATAGGAATTTCCTAGTCTAAAGTTACCGTATGGTCTTAATAATTGACCAAGTGTAGACGAACTGTCTGTACAATGCAAATTGGTTTCTTTCGATGACGTGTCAACCCTAGACGTGGATCACGGCCATGGAGCGAACGAGCAACGGCGGGAACGAAATTTCCAAAACGGTATTCACTATTCAGTTTCCGAACGGCCGTCGGGCGGCTTGGTCGTGTAACGTTTTTAATTTTTTTTTATTTAAATTTTATTTTTGATTATCAAAATATTACCAAGTGTCTGTGATATACTATAAGGTGTTAGTTTAGTTACGTTTCTGCGAGCCGTTTAGGTGAGTCGTGTTTTTTCTTTTTTTTTTTTAAATTTCCTTTCACGACCACGTGAGGTGCAAAGTTTAACCGGCCTATTCCGTGGTGCCCACTACTGTGGTTACTCTTCCGTAATTTGATTTATACACACGGGTATGCAAAAAACTGTATCTGGTTTGTAAAACAGCATGTTTTAAAAATAAATATAACGACGGCGGTTTAAAAACCAGATGACTGCGTGCATTCTTAACAAAAACACAGCGGTTGCTTCTTCACCAATTACACTTATATTAATGGTATTTTAATGAGGTTTTTAACCTTTTTGATAAAAACAAAACCTATTTATTAGATATTAGATGCTTAGTAATGTTTGTGAATCCATTTAGATTTATAATTGGAAAATATATTAATTTCAATTGACTTTAAATGCGAAAAGACAAGGAAAAATATTGTTTAAGGCAAATCCATCGATAATGCGATAGATTTTTCATGAATAATATTTTTTTCTTATGAATGTAATTTTATTTGTTACAACAAAGGGAGTTTATAGCAGTTTTAGCAAGTGTTTTGCTATTATTCTAATAAGAGTTTTTAACGAGCTTGTAAATAGAAAATGGTTATCAATTCGGAGCATACCCTTTCTAACTGACTGACGAAGTTAGGGTTATGATTTTAGCAGTATATGTATGTTTTTTATTTACGTATGTTCCTTCGTGATGATGAATGAAGCGAAAAAAAACTTATACTTGCAGATAAAGTCGATATTTAAAAAAAATATTTTTTAAAAAGTTAACATGACAACTGTGTTTAAATGTCGTGCCATTGGAAATTCGCTCAACTTTAATATGAAGTGGGTTTCCATTGAAAGGCAGTCTGTATAGATCCTTAAACAAATAATAATCATCTCCATCAGTTAACGTTAACTTAGAGGTCGTTGACTCTGTAAATACTAAATATCACGTAAGTATACTATTAGCTAAGTTAGGTAATAGTTAACGGTTGAACTGTGAATCTATCCATAATAACATTATAAATGCAATGGTAATTCTGTCTGTTATAAAACAAATGTTGATGATTTTTTAGTTTACATATAACGTTACGTTTATTTTTGTTGCAAAACTATCAAAAATAAAACGCCAGATTTTTTCCAAATAAAAATTATTAAAATTAACTAAGTATTTGTTAAACATAAAGAAAATTATTTTAATTTCATTTTTGAATAGGAAAATAACTGGACAAAGTATTCGTCGCCCGCTAGTGACTATAATATTATTTTATTACCTTATGTTTTATTGTGCTAAACGCAATGTAATAAATCATTTCATTGGTTTAATGTTTTAATCGTTTTTATGATCATTGTGTAAAATGTTGTATGCCTCTGTAGGCATTAACATTAATATACATGACTTTGCAGTGTATAAATTCAAGGACTTGTCCTCGATTTTAAGATATTATGGTCTTCCTGTTTGGAAAATAATATTTTGGGGCTATTATTAACTTTCTTTTCAAAAATATTATATATTTTAAACTTGAATAATATTTGCCTTTCCTATTCTTTCTTTTCTCCAATAAGCAAAAACTTTATATAAATCTCATGACCTCATACTTAACCACAGAGTTATTGGACCTACAAAATATGAACGTCGCAGTTTCACGGTGAAGCAATGCAAAGCTACATAACAACTAAGAACTACGGCACGTATACGTATAGTCAAAGAGCCCACCGCAGCCGCATTGGCAATGTCAAGGGCGCGACCCAGTTCCTACTCTAGATATCTGTACCAAGAGTTTTTTATTGAGTTTTACAGTACTTACTACAACGTTTTAAATTGTTTTAATAGTAGTTATTGGCCGGCACTACATAGGTAGTTGCAAAAACTCACTGCCTACCTTAATGACTCATTAAGAATCTGTCATCGTCATCATCATATCAGCCGATGAACGTCCACTGCAGGACATGGGACTTTTGTAGGGACTTTTAAACATCCTGAGCCGCCTGCATCCAGCGTATCCCTTCGACTCGCTTGATGTCGTCAGTCCACCTGGTGGGGGATTCCAGCTCTTTGGGACCCTAACGTCCATCAGCTCTCAATGTGCCCGCCCATTGCCACTTCAGATTCGTTGAGTTATGTCGCTGACTTTGGTTCTTCTGCGGATCTCCTCATTTCTGATTCGATCTCGCAGAGATACTCCTAGCTCGTTCCATCGTCCGCTGTGTGACTGAAGAACCTGTATTAGGAAGGAATTATCCAGTTTACACAATTTGTACAATAATACCATACCCTAATAAAAAAAGTGCACGCTACTGGTAGTAGTAGTAGTAGTAGTAGAGCTTTTTCTGTCAGCTCGGCCGGCATGTTTATCTCTGCAGCATGTCTCCGGGCCTGAAGGGCCTGCTTGCCGGTGTTATTACAGGCACATGAGGTTTAACACTTTTCAGTCAGTTTTGACGGGCCATTCCAGATCCAGACCGCCGCACCTAGAGCATAGATACACCACGCTGCGTCAATTTGGGTTGGCGGACTTGGTTAGATTATCCAGTACTCGAACCTAACCACTTGACTAATAAAGCAGTTAATGTGTCTGTACAATGTCAATTATTAAGAGCAAGATATATTTTCAGTGTGACGTCACGTGTCACACTTCACCTTAGACTAATTAGATAAAGACCTGCCTCGCAAGACATTATTTTTCTGTCAAAGTATATGATCAACGATCTTATGCGATTATAAACACTGTCTTTATAGAATCGATGTTTCATAGTTTACAATCGTGTCCGTCGGTTAAAAACCTCTGTAAAAATTCCTTCTTGTGTAGTTAAATGGTGTAAAAAACGAACAAAAACTGCTAGTTTAGTATAAGATATGTATGAAATCTAAGCTCGTTTTCCTTAGAAAATGGCAGAAAATTTTGTTCGTGAATTTGGGTGCGATACTAGTCCTTATGTATTTAGTCTGAGCACTTCACAGACACCACACGCACATAACCAGCGTGTGAATATCAATACTTGCACGTAATATAAAATCCTGACGTGGCCTTTATGTTGACATTGTAGGTTGTATTTTGATCATTTCCAGTTTCAAGTGTGAATCACACGTCGGCACAGGTCGTTCACTTCCGCGAATCGTATGCTAATATCACTTACCTATATGTATAGTTATATACCTACTATATGAAATTACATGTTACAAAGATTTTATACTATTAGACATGTTACGTGCCCACAAAATCACCGCAGTCATCAAAGTTTAGCTACTGCACTGAGCGCACACATGCAAACTTTTGTGTTTACTTACATTATATATTTATGTATATGTAGTTTTTACACTTCCTGAACACACAACTCGACATTGTAAACAATATTCAGGTATTTTGACGGCCTCTGTGGCGCAGTGGTATGCGCGGTGGATTTACATTTACGGAGGTCCTGGGTTCGATCCCCGGTTGGGCCGACTGAGATTTTCTTAATTGGCCCAGGTCTGGCTGGTGGGAGGCATCGGCCGTGGCTAGTTACCACCCTACCGACAATTATCGTAATTTTACTAGTTAAAGTATAACACAACAAGTAGTTAGTTACGTCCACATGATCCAATTCCTCGCGACTGCGCTCCACTGCACTCATTATGTTTACTAGCTCGCTATTATAATAACTAGTCGACTGCTTGTGGCGCATTGCTAGCCGTGGATTTACGTGTCTCGGATTCGATTTCCGATGAATTTTGCACAATATTGAACAATTTTCAAGACAAGTTTATAAAAACCAAAGTATAAAACTCGCGAACCGAGGATTCTATAAAGAATTTAAATAAAAATATTTTGAAAATCGTTCTACACAGAACAATGACTCTTATCCTTCCATCATAATAGAAAATCACCAAGCTGTTCGGTTTGGCTTACCAAATCTTCATGGCATATTAAGAATCATCTCGATTGCGCCAGTTTTCGAACAAAAATATCGCATCATAATCGGGTTTTTAAAAGCCACAGAGAGAAACACATAGAGACGTTGTTAAAATACATTGCTGAATTACATAAAGTATGAAAAACTGCAACTGTACGAAAATAATTGAACTGGGCGACAAACTTTGCTGTGCCATTGAAAAATATTTGCCCCAATACATCGACATAGATCGTGGTTAGTACCTGCAAGTAAGTGCACCTGCAAAAAGTACAAAAAAAAAAATAATATTCAAGATCGTTAAATCCTTCCCTTCGGTATAAAAACGTAATACTTGTTGACCCTAAAAGGATTCTTGAGGTCAGACTTGAGTTCGCTTAAGCCCGTTTAAGTTCAGTTAAGGCTATTCGTGTTTACACTATAAGCAACTTACCTATTCACGACGCAAAAGAAAAGTATTTTGAGTTTGCTGAACCTTTGTGTTTCTGTTCTGAATATTCTAACGGATGTATCGTGGTTGGAATCATTTTATTTTTTTATCGTTTTGGTCTATTTGTAATAGCAATAGTTCTCATCCTATGATAATGATCGATCGATCAATTGATCGTGTTGTCTTGTCTTGGCAAACACTCTGGTGCCGTGATAGCCCAGTGGATACGACCTCTGCCTCCGATTCCGGAGGGTGTGGGTTCGAACCCGGTCCGGGGCATGCACCTCCAACTTTCCAGTTTTGTGTATTTTAAGAAATTAAATATCACGTGTCTCTAACTGTAAAGGAAAAACATCGTGAGGAAACCTGCATGCCAAAGAATTTTCGTAATTCTCTGCGTATGTGAAGTCTGCCAATCCGCATTGGGCCAGCGTGGTGGACTATTGGCCCCTCTCATTCCGAGAGGAGACTCGAGCTCAGCAGTGAGCCGATTATGGGTTGATCAAATCAGAATCGGCTTTTTTCTTTATCCAAGAATAATAGGACAATAAAAAACTGTTTTTGGTTACAATTAAAGTATCTATATCAAACTAAACAATCTAATCTATATGCACTGTTGATCTTAATTCACAATTTTATAACCTTTAGATGTCCTTTAAATTCTTATAATTCTGCATAATGTGACTTTATTTACTCCTATAACGACAGTGTAAGGTTTATTTTATAATAATAATATTATGTAAATCCTGACATATTTATTGGTGCACTCGATGATAAGTGATAAGGTGCAATAAACTTAGACTAAACATCAATTACTTGATAACGTGTCATTAATGTGACATCTCGTAATTACTGACATATCAACTGAATAGGATGTTAGATATTTGATTTTACAAAGCTTAATACATACGTTCCAACACGAAACGAAATATCTTTATCTCTTAGACAATAATATGTTTATTATGTTTGATAATGGTACATAACGCACAAGTTAATTAAACTCATTAAACTTTCAAGAAATTTGGAAGTTTCACTCCTATCTGGCCTAATAGTGGTGAAATTTTTTATTAAAGTCTGTCAGTTTTTAAGTTATATTTACGGAAATGGGCAGACATGGTGTTAAAGAGGGGATGAAAGTTCTCATAGAAAAAATGAAATTTAAATTTAAACTTACACTGGTTGTCTCACGGAGGAAGTCGCGGCGAATAAACCTAAGATTGAAGTACCAAAGGGCTGAATTAAAACTCACAATTTTTCCATTTGTCATACTTGTCTATTATCCATTTTTATTATTATCAAATGTTAGATCACCATACTTTAGTTTGCCTTGTGAACTTCGTACCACCTGACAAAAAACCAACGTTCTCACTTCTCATGCATAATTAGGTACCAAATTCGATTGTTTCGGTTTGGCTGTCTGTTTGGGTTTTTAGAACTACAGCCTGCGATAGCGAGAAATACTTCCTGCGATAGCAAGAAATACTTACCCCATGTTATGAAGGTTAAGTTTGCCTAAGCCTATGCTACTGCAATAGTTAAGTACATCAATTATGGTGTCTGGACTGTGATGGAAAAAAAAGTAGATTTCGATTTTTTTTACAAATTAACTTATAAAAATTTATAGTACTTACTATAACGCAGTGGTATAGGATACGCTTCATAGTCCACAGGTTATCGGGCGTTTGTAGGTGATGAATTGGACTTGCGTCGCCTTATCGGACGACGATAACCGCCGGGTCGGTGATGGGGCGGTCGAGTGGAGGGTACGCAGATATAATGTAAACATGCCCTCCGCGGCGCGACATGCTCGGGTTGGCTTTCAAATAGATTTGTTTTATTTACTGTTATATAATGAGGAGTTGTTACATAATTTGAACGATTTTCTGTTCTGCATTTGAGTGGAATGGATTGTTCGTGGATTTTGCTTTTTAGGTTTTTTGTTCCTTTTGAGAGTTTAGCAAGTTTTTAATCAATTCAGTTCAATATTTTAAATAGGCGTTGTAGTAACATCTTGGAAAAGTCAATCTTTGAAAGTGACTACTCCTGGTATAGATAATTTTTTTGAAAAACATCATTAAGTATCATTACATTAGCCAATGGACCACTGCTGGACACAGGCCTCTTTCATGGACTTAGCTATATGAAAAAAATCTTAGATGAAAGAAAAAAAGAAATTAGTAGTTGCACACAAAATATAAAATAAATAAAAATAATAATAATTAAAACTAAAAATTAGCATGCACCTTATTGCTATAAGCAATCTCTAACACGCAGCCCGTGATGAAAAACTCAGTATCTCAATTTACCCAGGGATCGAACCCAAGACCTCGTGATAGCCAGTTATGCTAACCATTGGATGAACGAAGCAGTTTACAAGCGCTACTGTACAACATGATTAATAACGTGACTCCAGAACAAATTGCAATTAATTTTCGCACAAGTGCTTGTAGAGTTAATGAGATGTAAGTCGATCTTGGGACTAATTAGATGCGCGCCGGTGACCTTCGGCGGGCGGCGCGTCTCAGGAGTGTACGGAACAATTACTGTGACAAATTACGTGTATGGCGGTATTGAATACCTGGGTATATGCAGTGGCGTGCGTAAGACGTTTAACTGGGTATGCACTGTACGTACATATTGTATATTTCCTTTTCCAATACGGGTTCGTAAGGTGTCTTCAGGGTAGGCAGTATATATCTGCAACTACGAAGTGTGCGCTACTATATATAGGGGAGACCGGATTTTTTTCATTTTAATTGTTTCTTGAGAAAATTTGTCATCTATACTATTTAAAGGTAAAGATCGTGGTATTGTAGTAGCCCCGTTTTCAAGTTCTTTTCGCCAAAACAACATGATTTTGACGACAAGACCTTGAAAACGGGGCTTTCTAACGGTAAAAGAATTTTCGATCAAAATCGGTTCTGTAGATCAAGGATCGTAAAAACGAAAATACGATGCTTAGAATCGTACACCGAGAAAAATAATTGAATGGCAATGACTGTTAGAGTCAAGACGCCAACTTGGCAATGTACATTTGGAAATGTAATCTTACCGAGAAAGATGAATTTTGGATATGACGTGGGTGAATATCTCAATAAGGATGAGCGATAGGTGAAAAATGTCAATGACCTTAATTAATTAGAGACCGTAGACAGAGCAACAAAATATTAAACCGAAATTTTCGTATCTCAACGGAGAAACAAATTTACAACAAACAAACTATTTGTTCAAGATGGCAGAAAATGCACATAAGATATCTTGGTCGACAATCAGAAGATAAACTTTTTTGGCTCCTCAGACGTCATATCCAAAATTCAACTATCTCGGTTCATTAGCATTTCTAAGCTGAAATTACCGACCTATCGACTGTAGTAACAGACACGCGGTGAACGCGGTAACACCCCTTACTTGCAACGGTGGTTAAAAACCTTTTCTATGTTCTGTGGTTAATCACATGCGAAGTCACACTGTCACAGTACCAATATCGTTCTACTACACAAATCAACGAAGGCCGTTCAAAGTTCGGCGCCCAAGGACGTCGTCCGCCCGGTGTGACAACAACAATAAACCTTTGCCCCACTAATATGATGGATCGCTTTGCCGATTTCCGTTATTTACATCGTTATTTATTTGCTAACATAAACATACTGCGACATTTGACACAAATTGATTACTAAGACGTGGTGATTACTTTAACTAAAACATACTTGAATAGACAATTATTATTAGTTCTTTTTTTGCTTTACCAGGAGGCTTAGAACAGTTTTTTTTTGGATATGACCTCTGCCTCCGATTCCGGAGGGTCTGGGTTCGAATCTGGTCCGGGGCATGCACCTCCAACTTTTTCAGTTGTGTTCATTTTAAGAAATTAAATATCACGTGTCTCAATCGGTGTAGGAAAACATCGTGAGGAAACCTGCATACCAGAGAATTATCTTAATTCTCTGCGTGTGTGAAGTCTGCCAATCCGCATTGGGCCAGCGTGGTGGACTATTGGCCTTACCCCCCCTCTCATTCTGAGAAGAGACTCGAGCTCATCAGTGAGCCGATATGGGTTGATGACGACGATGTTCTTTTAAAATTGACACATACCTAACCCTATCTCTTCTTCAAAAGGTTGAGAGTAGCTTTAGAGATTTCCTCCGTCAAAAACGGGGATATCCCATTAATAATTTATTAACAATCAAAAATTTTAAAAATATCTCGACAAATATAACCAACCCCTCATCACTCGTAAAAAAGGAAATGTACTGGAGTCAAACGGAGAAACCAGCATTACAAGGTTGCAACACAAACATCGCTATTGACGTTTACAAATAATAAGACCCGCATGGCGTTTACACGAGTAAATCACCAGATAACGAGGTGTAATGGTAATTGTTGCATAATTGCGGCTCCGATAGCCGCGACCGCTCCCGCTACTACCGACTGAGTTACAGACAATGAGGTCCGAAGTCCGCGGGGCAATTGTCATATCGCGGATGCACGACTTCGCCCGCTGTCGCTTTAGGGTTCACACCTTTTAACTTATGTGGTGTACTTAATTTACTATCGTACTTTTTGTGATTGAGGGAAAGAGATATCCAACCTTTTGAGAGAGAGAGAGAGGCCAGATTATGTGCATTTTTTACAATTAGAAGCTGCTAACTTCCTGCTAAAAGTCGAAGTGGTGAGGGCTACTTAAATACTTACTAGCTCCTCCTTAATCCGGTCTTATCCCCTATCCCTAACCCGGAGCTAACACACACTTTTTTTATTTTTAAACAAACTCTAAGTCATTATGAAATCTGACCGCAAAAATAGCATTATAATAGGACTAATAGCAATAATAGCATTATAATGGTTATGAATGATGGTCGATCATTTAACTGAGTAGTGTTTAGACTTAAGATAAAATTATACTTTTTTTAATACTTAATGTTAATATTAAACATAGATAATGTTTACTTTTAATGTATAGATTTTCAACAAATAACGTAAAATTGTCACAAGAAATTGAGTATCCACCAGCCAAACACGTTGACAAATTGACCAAATTCTAATCAAACTACAACATGCTAACTAACCAAAAAGTTAATTGGTGAACTAGCTGCGGTCACGTATGATGAACAATGACGGTGATTGGCTGAGAGTCCTCTGCTAGGTACTAAAAAAATTATAGTAATTTTTTTAGTATAATAGCGGAAGTGTTTTTTTGTTTCAAGCTATAAATTAATTAGGTACTAAGCGTTTTTACGTCCTTTTATATTTCTGTGCGTCGACAACCCTGACGATTACACGGAACAGCCGATCTTGAAACGAAAAGACGGACTTTGCACCGCAAGTGGTCGCACCGCGTGTTTGTACTCTATTGATTAAACACCGCCATTCATCCGGCGCGCGGTGTTGTGGGCAGAGACACGAGGTGGATCAATACACGTTCGCATGGACTTTGTTTAGAAATTCTATTCCATATAGATACTCTAATGCCAATTGGAATAACTTTTAATGTCTGATACAGAACCGTTGGTACTTGATAGTCTTCACATATAGTACTTTTATACTAAGTCTACTTGAAATAAACGAATTTGTCAGACAATCAGACAGACACTTCTTTATTTAATATGTATACATTTTAATTAATGATCGCAAATAAAACTTCGACCACGGGGCGACCACTAGGAATACTAAATCCTCAGTAGATATCAATGGGGATGATGACTAGGTTTGAATATATTGATTTTATGATACATTCGGGTTAATAAGGTCAATGTTAACTAATTTATACATAAAAAGTAATATGCAGAAATGATGGCAGATACCCTGTAAATTTTACAAAATTGCTTTACTATTAGCATAATCTTAATTTTTTATATACAATTTAAAAAAACTGATGACAGTTTTCTCTATTATTAAAAGCGCCCTGCGAAATAATATTTGTTGTTAATTTCCATTTAAAAACACAGATGTTTCCAATTATTTAGCATAAAAAAGCAAATAAATCAACCAAGTTCCGATGAAGGTTTACTTTTTTGTTATGTTAGAAACCTAACAAAGCAAGGTTAGTAAACTGCGGTGTGTTGATAAAGCGAACTTCGTTGGAAGATGGTTCTTTGTGTTATTAACATTTAAATACGCCGATAAGCCCTTTGTTCATTTTCCGCGGGTGATTCAGCCGTCTCTTGTTACTCCAATAATGCTGTATGCTGGCCTCGTTCCAATATCGTGTTCTTTCTTTACGCCTGCCGTTTCATTTATTTACGGCATATCTATCAAATTCGAAGTCTATAATAGCTATAAGTTCGTTTAAACGCGTCAATGTCTGGTGTCTGGACTATAATCATTACTTCAGCTCACTGTATACAGATTTCCTCACTGTGTTTTTCCTTCACCGTTTGAGACACGTGATATTTAATTTCTTGCACAAACTAAAAGTTGTAGGTGCTTGCCCCGGACCGAATTCGAACCTACACTGGGCTGACTAATAACTAAATAAATTATCGTCATCATCGTAATTTCATTTTGGAGACGATGGACTTGCATTGATGGTCATTGTTCTTTTGTCGACTTCCAAACACAAAGCTTTTCGCCGTCTATAAACGAATGACTTATTAAGTTGACCAACACTACGTTTAACTGCTGCTGTACCTGGCAGCAACCAGTATTGGAGGGGATATCTAGTCAGTGGCGATCACAATAGATCGGTAACGGTCAACGTGATACAGGACCTCAAGAAGACCTGCAGAGCCGCGACATCAAAAAGAAGAAGAAGAAGAACACTATGTTATCCAGTGCTGGTCGATATACCAACACATTAAGACACACAAAGTCCTTTGTTGCTGTTCTATGCCAACTGTCTACGACTCTGTGTCATTATCGGGCAGTGTGCATCTATGAAGTGCGCGCCACTGTCATGAAGTGTATCATGCAAAATTTTTTGAAGTAACGCTCATCAAGGAATTTTTCACCCAGTTTCTATTATTTACCGTTTGCCAATATTAGGTGTCTTCCCAGAGGTGTGATCCGCTATTTTACACTCGTTCGCGAACTTTTCGCCTAAAACGCGTCTTATTGGAATTCGAACTTTGTTTATAGGATGCCATAATTCAAATTTACTTTTTTTTTTGTCATAAACAACGAAGTTGTCATGGAGACGAACGATCATTAGAAACACACCATGTTTGTGACCCACTTCAAGTCGTTTATCTTCCTACAATGTTGTAATCATTCATGGTCACAATTATTTCGGAGTGTTACGTCACTGGCTATTCACTAATTAACAGCGGTGCTACAATTTGTGGCGAGCTCCAGACTCCGCTACTAATTGAGACTTATCAGACTCATTACAGAAGTGTCGCTTGCGCGTGATGAAATAAACATTTGCAGAACTGCTTTGTCAATTACATTTGCGTTTTAGTTATCAATGTAAAACTTTTGATTATTCATTATGAAACTAAACGTATTCACAAATTCAAGAACCGGAAGCAGGTTTTTGGGTTTGCAATTAATTAAAATTGTCTTGACCGCCAAACACAAATATCTGTAATAGTCAAATACTCAGATAATACAGTGCACAAGTGCGCAAACACAGACTTTTGTTCTTTATCATTTTGCTCAACAGGTAAAGCGAAAAACGTGAGACCTCTAACTTTTCGTTTATTCATTAATTATTATTATTATTAATAATATCAGCTAAAAATCGGTTTTGAGTATCATTTTACTCGTATTACAGGTACGATTCCAAGTCATCTCTAGAATAACTCAAATTTCCTTGTCTTTATAATTAATACGACATTGGTGGGTAGTTTTATGAAAACTTTTCCTTATTTTCTAATGGCATTTGATCGTCCGTATTTTCACATCGTCATATTTATGTGACGTACGTATATTATGGAATTATCCTATGAACATAATGGGTTCAATAATTTCAAACTTCATTTTAATAACCTGTAATTAGCTGAGCATTGACACTAACTACCTAATAATAATAGCTGTTGGTTGTCCTAATAAAAGAAATAAAAAATAATGATATGAGGACATTTTGAAATTTCAACACGTGAAATCTTGGAAATTATTCTGTAAGTGGCTTTTATTGCGTTTCCTTATTTAGCTAAATATCGTCGAATACACGTAAGTCAATAGAACCGTCCGTAAACCTAAAAAAATTTATTCATCATCACAGAATTATTCTGAAGATAATTCCAAGAAATCTATTAGTCTGTTAGCTATATAATATTTCCTATCGTTGGTTTTCTGTATGTATTAGATTTTATCTCATCCTAGACTTCATCTCTATTCATTCGTGTTTTTAATATTTGATAACAAACTTATTATTATTGTCTTTTAGAATTCTAGATTATTAAATGGCATCGCGAGAAAATTTATATAATAATAATTGTTTATTCCATTCAGCATGTCGTTATCGCCTTGAAGTTTTACCTTTAGTCGATCACATTGCTTTATAATTACAACGTTCATTATACCAGTGATTAGTGGGAAACAAAGCAAAGTTCCATTGGTAAACGTGACGGTGCTAGCGTCAACTGTATGAAGATTATTTTTTCCTGTGACACGGCATCCTACACTTATAGGGTAAAGTCTAGAGAGTCTTCGATGTGTCATTTGACTTTTGTCGCTTGGATGTTGATTGTACCTATAAGGATCAGCTGGGTTTTTTTTGATTGATCGAGATATTTGGAATGAAATTCTCATTTCTGATTCGATCACGCAGAGATACTCCGAGCATTGCTCGTTCCATCGCCCGCTGTGTGTCTCTGAGCCTTCATAAGAGGCCCTTAGTTAGCGACCAAGCCTCTGAACTACAACGATACAATATCTAGAAATAAAAACTTCTCCCATGACTGAGCAGACTAAACCTTTATTAATTTTGGCACTATCGCAGACTACCTCCAATAACAAGTATAACTTGTTTACACTTTATAGGTTAAGTTTGTCCAACGAAGTGCCTTTTGTTCTGCGTGCTCAGTCTACGTACTTCGCCCTTTGCGCATCCAGGTCGTTACACTTGCGAGACATCTGTGTCATCATACATCTGCTTGATGTGTATATTTCTTTGTTACATTAAGGACATCAATTATTAAGATGCGCACTTCTTTTAATTGACACGTTAGCGGTTTAATGCGATATTACTCACCTGCTGTCATATTCTCTTATTTGGTCTTTAATAACGCCCTATTAAATTAATTAACGTCAAATCAACTGAAAAATGGCATCTACCTACTGTATGATATCCACGAAGGGTTGTCACTAGGCACCGGATGAAATTTGTTACATGAAATTTTAATTTCTTATATGTCAACTAGCATACGTCAGAGTTAGTGAATTAGCCTGATGTTAAGTGACAATAGCTCTTAAGATGCCGTATTTTTTTCAAATACTAATATAAATTTATTAAACATGACTAACCCGAGATATAGACCTGCAGTTTTAACTGAACAATCGTACTGTTCAGTTAAATCGTCCATGTTCATTGTCTGTCAGTTTAAACTGTACAGTTTTTGTAATGATTTTGAGTGAAATTTCGATTAAGTATATAAAACTGAAGGATAACAGGGCCAACAGCCCTATAATATTCTCCTTTTCTGTTATCCTAATTATTGTTTTCATTTGTTAACCCCTATTGTGTTTCCTGTATGGTCAATTATCGTTAAGTTGGAATCTTTATAACGTCTATACATTTTTACATGCGAGTATAACAATTCTATACTACCAAAACTAACATTGGCTGTAAACAGTGGCTGTAAGACTGGCAACGCCCGGCGGTTTCGTCCGCGTAGTTTCCCTTCCTGTGTGAATACGGGGATGAAATAGCTCATTTATTTACCGAATGTAAATGTCGTGTTAAAGAATTTCTACAATCGGTCCTAGTTTTTGAGTTAAATCGTATCTAACAAACTATCAAATATTACTTCATAATATTAGTTGAGACTTATCAGAAAATTATTAGCTAGAAGGCTTATCATATTCCAATTGTGTCACAATAACCTTTAATCTGAAGTGGACTTTATGTCCATTTCAACATTTACAGCGTGCCAGACAAAGCGTGTTCGTCTCAATCACATTCAATCTAGTTTCCGACCGATAGCGCCACTTATCTGATAACAATACTTTTGGTATTTTTGGCGCACTTCCCTTTCTGACTTGTGCATGCTTTGCTTTATAAAGTTCCAGCGTTCTAGTCCCAGTTGAGAAATTCAATTTAGGATATATTTTTTTGTGAAAGCTTGTACTAGAATATTTTCTTGATATCAAGCGACAATTTTTTGTTAGGTTTATGATTATATTTTATCGCCTAACGCCAGCCACTCACGATCAAGCTTACCATCAAGCCTGCAGGACGCTTAGGGGTGTAGGCAGAGAAAAACATCGCAATATGGTTATGGGTCATCATCATGGGGTGCTTCCTTCAAATTGAAGTTTGGCGGTCAGGCAGAGAAAACTCTTCTGGTGCAATATTTTAAGCAGACTGTAATCTTAATCCCTTATGTCGTACATTCATTTCCTCCCAAGTGCACATTTACTGGGTATCTTGCCTTCTAGAATCAACTTGGGAAAATCATAGAGGAAAGCTCTTTGCAGATACCCAATGCTATTTTCCTTCTCATTACAGCAGTTCACGTTTAAAATTATTGGTATGGTTTTGATATATTTTCGTTGCTCACATCCCTGCTAAGCGTCCTGCTGACTTGACAGCAAACTTGATCGTGAATGGTTGACGTAACGTAAGCAAATGATGGAATCTTCCTCTGGAAAGCAAATACTAGACTCTCCCCGGTCACTGCGTGTTAAAAGATTAATAATCGAGCATCGAGTAGCGGCACAAAATAAACATTAAACGCGTGTGCAGCGTACAAAGTTAGATTAGCACTTGTAGGTCGATGGCATCATTACGCCATGAGTGTTTAGACGCCTTGCTACACGTACACGCGTCGCCGAGCCCCCGTCTAATTATAGACGGAATACACGCGGGCATGGCGAATGTTGCCAGATAGTTGGCGGGCAATAGACGCGACAACCGCCAATGTTTTGAGTCAATGGACCTACTCGTAATGCAAAGACGTCTTACAATAAAGATGTTATCGTTGACGATTCAAATAGTTACGATAACCGACAATGCGTCGAGTCAATAGACCTGCTAATGCAAATACGTCTTATAATATAAATGTAGATTAGTACAATATGACCTGCCAACACAAAAACGTGTTATAAATTGGGTGTAAATGATTTCTATGTTGACTAAAATGGCACAAAACCATCAAAGTAATGCACTTAGCACAATGCATATATTTCGTGCTGCCGTTTACAATTACCGTAACCCTTACACCGAATTCGCTAGTTATTATAAACAGCAGAGAGTTTGTAGAGTCTAACTGTAAATTCTCACTTCTGAGTTAGTACGCTTATTAAGTCGAGGTTACTTACTATACCGTTCATGAGTTTGTTAATGATAAATATGCTTTCGAGGGGATCTAATCGGCTTTCTTTTTCAAAAGGTAAATAATGATAATCGTGTAAATTATAAAACACGTTTATCGTAAAAACGGTTACTTTATCCTCTATTTAATTCTCTTGGGTTTTAAATATTTGAGATGCTTGAAACTTTACTTGTAGGACTCACATAGGTACAAACGTTCACTCCTTATTTGACTCTTTTAGCTAGAATTTCCAAAATATTAATATCTATAATATTACTGATTAATCGATCTATTCAATATGAGAAATCATGATTTCATCGACGATTCCAGAACGAAGTTCTTAGTATTAAACATGATAATCGGTAATTGATAGATATAAATCTGTTGCCATGCAGAACGGTGACATTGTTGATAATTATATTAATTTCGTTTAATCAGTTAATCACAGTAAATTATTGAAAGTGATTCAAGCGTGATTCACTTACCAAAATCAAAGTCTATATTTTAATCGGTTACAATACGTCCGCTGGAATTTGTATTTTTCTTAATATCTTTGTCAGTCATAATGTCAGTAGTGCATTTTGTAACTTGATAGTTTCAAATTCTTTTCTATTTCTATCTCTATCTTTAGTCTCCTGCTAGAATTCAAGACTGTTCTCTTTAAAGGTTTTTTAGTAATGATTTTATATTTTGCATAATAATATGCAATTGTTAAAAAAATTATTATTTTGTTACAGATTGAAGACGGAGAGACATGTTTATAGACGAGAATGATACGTAAGTGCTACTTTTTCTTTAATATTAAAGTACATAGTATTTGAGTTTATCTCTGAGGAGGTTGGAGGCGGCTTAGTGTCTTGTATGGTGGAATAGGATTTACAAATCTTAAGACAATATTTAGGGATGTCGGTTCAGTTGCTATTGAACGAAACTCTTCAAAATACTCTATCAATTTAGATAAACATCTTACTCAACATCACGTGGTTTGTAGGCTTACTTTGAGTAATGATAGAAATAGTGTTTAGAAACTTTACGAGGACACAAGAATCTGAAGTTCCTTTCAAAAGTCTCTTTTGTTCTATGATTACAATTCTGACTATCTGTAAGAAAAGGGAAGTTAACAACTTCTATGCAAAGAAGGCTCATTAACGTAGGCCACATCAATATAGAATCTGGTTAAAGTAATGTAATAGACGTCTCATGGATTATTTGCGAAATATCATGCTAATAGTTATTTAGTTTACCTTAAGTCTCTCATTTATGCAATGTCCGGCTGATCCTGTTTACTATCAGTCCGCTTATCAGAATGTATATAACTTTAATGATAACCACTGGTTCTCAGTGATGTTTCACCGCTGTGTGCGATCGGTTCACTTGTTGTCACACGTGGCGCGTTACGAGTGTGTTGTGAAGTTATAATAACCTCTTGGATATGGGAGTTTATACTTATAAAATGTAAGTTTTATGGATTTAAGAGATAAAATCAAAGATGTTTTCGTTTATTCATTAAGAACTGATGTTCATTTTGAACCCTCTTTAGTAATATTTGATATTGTGCTGTAGTTTGCCGTGTCTGTATTTTAAATAGGAATTTTGGTCTGTGTAATTTTGTTTCACGTACAAGTAAATCTTAGGTTATGATCAAATGAAAATCTCTTTCTTTATGCTTTTTATATATAACTGGAAAATTGTAAATTGAAAATATCTAGTGACATCAGAGCTGCTTATGTGCCTCATAAAAATCCCAGAAAATGCGCTTCGCAATTGTTGCAAAAAAGGAGATTTTCTCGGAAAATGTGCTCTGAATTTGCTGTACAAATGTAATTTCTCGGAATGAGAAAGGCACCGTTCCCACCAATGTAAATCTGTAGAGTATATCTGATAATATCAGAAACGGATTTAAAAGAAAGTTCTCATAACTGACGATAATTCATTAAAATAACTCTATTACTCGTAAGTTTAATTAAAAATTTGAATCTTATCCTCAAAACGATATGCGTGAATAATTCAATTTACTAATCGTCACGAACGATATAATCATCTAGATCACATCAGCATTTCAAAAATCGTAGTTTCAAATCTACGATCGCACAGACAAAAATACACAGTTAAGTCGAACTCGCCTTTTTTTTATTGAGAATTAAAATCTGAAGATTAGCATGACTTTCATTTTTTTCTTTCATTTCTTCAAAAGAAGGGGTCAGGATTAGTTTCATGCTGATACACTCGTAGATGTTTCTGTGGATTGTGCAACCGTGTAAATATCAATGAGACATACGATTACGATAAAGCTATCCATGCAACACGCCGGCATTATCGGCATTTATCTTGTGTTTGTCGCAACCAGTCGGCCAGTGCGAGGTGCAATCAGCTCACTGTTAAGCCTTTTAAACCACGTCTGGTCAGATAACGGTCTAGACTAATTGCGAAACAGTTACCGCTTCCATAAAGTCTATGGTAGCCATATTGATAAGTAGTATCAATAATATGGTTAGACATCTGTCAATAACTAACTCCAAAGCCGGAGTCACATTATGGATATGGTTTGGCTTATATTTTCAATGGTATTCTAGAAGTACCTATCCACTATTTGTGAATATTTATATTTGCAAGGCGGTGTAAAATGTTAACAGCCTATTAATGTGATTGTACCTTCGTAAAGGAGGTGTCCGAAATTAGGCTCACTTTTCAGAACGATACAGAAATGAAAAATGTACTAAAAATGTTTTACATTTTACTAGTTTACCATTATCAGGGAAAATGAGTCAGTTTCATTATTTTCACATCGATCGTAGTGATTTATATATCCTCTTTGATGCTTATTTAACTGATTGTCAGTTGTCTTTGTAAAACGCGGGCTGTCAATGTCAAAGTCAATCAATGAATGTGATGTCATTGTCAAATATCTTTCTTCTTCTTCTTTCTTGTCTGCGATTGCGACTGCGATGCACTTTGTACTGCGATTGTTTTCAAATATCATTATTATCCTATTTCGATTGGATGTGTCAAGTTAGTGTCAAATCCTTAATAAAACTGTCGCCTGTCAGAGACACAGATAATGCAATAAAATTTTAGGTCAAGTGGTCATAAGTTCTCCTTAATTGTCCTAATTTATGGCCAATTTTCAGGTCTACATCATTTGGGCCCGAGTTTGTATGGAGACTGGGTTTTTCCTTTGTAAAATGAAAGTTTGTCAGCTTATGTTTCTACCATGAACCTTTCTGGTCATCATAATATGCTATGATTATAGTCTTCATAACACGTTGATAACACTCCCATGATATGCGGGCGAGGGGGGAAATCTGCGCGGGTTTCAAGTCGTGCGTGTGAAGAAGTGACGTGCATCGCTACACGCTACCCGCCCCGCACGAAACATCGGGAGTGTTACGAACGAAGTTGGCAAGCTAGAGACGCATTGTGGACCATACAGTACACAGGACAGTGTCATGTATACATCAGGCATTTGAACCACAGTGCCACGTGGTTCCGTAGCTGCTATACAACCGATGCAACGGCGTCGACAGCGCGCGATCGGGCGGAACAACTTTCACTGGCCGCCGACTACTGACACTGGGTGCTCACTCGTGTACTGTGAATTGCGATTTATTTGCAACATTCGCGATTGTCGATATACAGGGTGCTAGGGAATATTTCCCATAACTTCAAGGTGTTGACAAGTCTTATAGGAGCCGGAACTACATAACTATTTTTCTTTTTAACTAAAAAAAAAACTTTTCATGTTTTCATACAAAGTAATTCAAATAATTTCAACTATCCATATAACACATGCCTTTATGTATCCTTGCATTTTAAAATACTTAATCGTAGAGGACTGTCGATATTGGCGAGATATTGCAACTGGCATTCGGCACTTCATGAAATTCATGTAATGTAGTAAGCTATTTCATGAAATTTATCAATGAATAAATTTGGCTAGGTCATAATATAAGAATGCTATATAAAGAACACAATTTAAGAACTATTTACAAAGGAAATATTTTTTACTCCATAAAGAATATAATCCTAGAGTTACGCAAAATACTCCCGAGCATCCTGTATGGTCTAAGAACCTGTGATCGCCAGATCTTCGTCATTTTGTACAACGAATGTTTGTCAGTTCTTCTACCACAGATTTTTCTAGCCTAGAATATTGTTCTGTTACCTACTCTTAAAATATGTACACACAACAACAATACTATGAATTATGCTATAATACAATAATTTATAACATTTCCTGAATTTTTGCATCATATAAATCGCAAGAACCGGTTCTACATAGTGTAGTATGGTATCACCTAAGTCTCACGATATCTATAAAAATGAATATCAAACCGGTCTTAAAAATAAATCAATACATTAAAGCGTACTAATATTATAAATGCGGAATTATGTTTGTCTATCAACAGATCATCATGAATATTTATACAAGTGACATTAGCGCCGCGTCTGGAAGACTTCTTTCATGAAAAATACTTTACTGATGAACATCTCCCCGAGTCAATAGCTTGCACCAATTTCACTCGAGACAAGTAATCAGCAACAAAAAATTACACTTTTCTCTACTATTTATTCTTACTATTTTTCTGTACTTTTTTTATATTTTCGAACAACACTGCTCTTCGAAATGACAGTAATAATAAGCATGTACAACTAACATTTATGACAAGCCAAGTAGTAATTTACTCGAATACAACAAAATCCAATAATTATTGTTTACCTACCGCACGCGTATAAATTATAAAACCGACAAAGACCTTGCGGGTTTGGTCTCGAGACGGACTTTGCCCTATATTAATATCCTCAGGACCGCTTCTGCGATACAAATTGCCGACCTTGGATATGCTATAATTTGTGTAACGACAAAAACCACGGCCGAGTAATCACCGTGTTTGTTACATAGTCCCACCGTGAATACATAGCTTGTGACGTATTAGTAGTATGTAATAGCGCGTTTAATTCTGTACAAGTTTTCCTTTTCCTCAAATATGAGGAATATAAAAATACATTCAAATAAACTGTCATCAAAATCAGTCAAGTATTGTAACCCCATGATGGAATATAAATATATTTTTTACTGCAGTACAAGCAAATAAATAAATAAATAAATACCTATTAGGTGCTACGTGAATCAGAAAAACTCAAACCACACAAGATACACGTCCTAAAATGCTGTTTTTAGTCTGTCGACAACCTGAGGCATAGATGTTGGTCCGATCATAATCATGTGTCTGTAAAAAACAGACACATTGATATGATCGGTTCGGATTACACCGGCAATTATACCCATCAGACCGGAACAGGAAATTAGCATAGCTGTAGTACATCCCCTGACAAGCTCTGTACAGCAGCAACAACCAATAACTCTACTACTGACTATATAAATATAGACATACATACACACACAGAACATTGAAATTTTTATACATACAATACACGGGTAAATATTGAGATATTTGATACTCCAACATATAAAACGGCTGAATATAGATTTATGCAGTAGAGTGTTCTGTGTTAAGAAGTATCCAATTATTTTTCTACTACCATTTCGATAAAAACTTCAAACCAAAAAATATAATATAGCCTTCCTCGATAAATGGGCTCTCTATCACTGAAAGTATTTTTCAAATCGGACCTGAGGTTAGCGAGTTCAATCAAACACACAAACTCTTCAGCTTTATAATATTAGTATAGATATTTACCAAGTTTCGTTAATACTTTTATTTCTTTTATCATGGTCGTAGAAAAACTATTGTATGCCGCTGCACGGTATTAGCTATTGTAGCACTCGTGCTGTTTATTGTGCAATTGGCTTCGCTTTATTGCACAAAAATCACTCGTGCTACTAAGGCTCTTATTCCGTGACAGTGGCATAAATTACAATTCTGTATTGTATTTCCGTGTATTCCTACACGTGGCTTATATCACATAATAGGTACTTTAACCTCGTTATGTTTATCTGTCTACTTCATTAGGTTATCGGAAAGAAAACGGAATTTTATAGTGTCAAGCCGCAGCAGTCTGCTAGCTAATAAAGGATTAAACTATTTAAATTAAGCGCTAATAATAGATTAAACTACTTAAATCAATCATTTTATGAACCTTTGCCTTTGTTAAATCATATTTATCTTTTCTTTTGAACGCCTGGCCTAAATTATCCACCTTAATCTATCCCCCCTTCCCCTTCAATATCCGCCAGATTTCTGTATTACTTGGAAATATACGTTTTGGATTATTTGATTATGACTAATAATAATCCATTAATCGCTGGATAATTGTGAATTTTATCTAATTGTAAATTACTAAATTACTGATTTAATCTAGTTTATATGTAAACAACAGAATCGTACGATGTTAATATCATTAAAAAATTAAGTCGATTTGTATTAAGCGTTATCTAAGGAGTCGCTATTTTTTTTTTTGCTACAGAATCGAGTCGTATGTCGAATGAAACATTTCTGAGAGAATAAATTAAAAGTTCTTTAATTGACATTTTAAAGGTCTTTATGTCGATGTAGGTACAGTATAACACCTGATGCAGATGTAGTGTTCCTTATAAAGCATTTAATGAGATGTTTCCACAAGAAAACACAGTTACAAACTAGTAAATAAGCCTTGTATGACATATGTTTACGAGCACCTGCCTTTAACATTTAACGTACCTAAGACTATGTAACGAACCTAGTTTTTATTAATTATACGGCGATCATACAACTATGTATAACGTAAAGACATTTTAACAAGTACAATTACTATTACTACTGCAGCCTTTCTTGATGAGTACTCTTTACCAACAAACAAATTTAAAGTGAGGGTATAAATCACTAGTCATTTCACACCTAATAATAATTATATTTCACTTGTTCTTAAATTAATGAAAATAAATTTGATTAATAAGCTCAGAACAATCCGTAATGGTTAATATATTTCATATAACATTTTATAAACAAACCTATACACGTTTTAAAATAAATAAGTTATGAAATGACATTCGTTTACTACCTTCATTTCTAATTTCTTTGTTGGTAAACAGTACTCGCCAAGAAAGGCTGTAGTATAGAACTTAATCATCAAAATATCTCTCTTGCCAATGCCTTTGAAAAATATTTTTTTTCCACCAATGGTAAGCTTTATCAGCGAGTAACATGCAATATTTTTATAACAAACTACTACAACAAAATATTCACGTTCAAAGGACAAAATTCAATTGAATGGAAAAATGCTTTTGACTGCATCTCGGTTGTAGTTGGTAATGCTTAGTGCAATTTTGCAAAATAGGAGTGAAATGGGTCACGGACACCCGTGGGATTCAGCGGATGCATCCAATGCTACGGTATCGATCGCTGGTGGACTGTGAAGTGTGACTTAGCTATCTGTCACCTTTTAAACTGAACCGCAAGCCGGCTTACAGAGCTATGAGATGGCAAACAGACACTGTGCCTTGGAGAACACGCTGCGCTGTCGGTCTCGATCATTCGCCACACAAATGAAATCTCATGCAATGCATTAGAGCAGCTTGGAAGGTCTAAGATCAGCTTTCCTCGGCAATTTAGGGCCAGACTACTGTAATACATTTGCCTATTAAAATATAGATTGTTTGCAATAAATTTGCAATGTCTCAATTTTTGTTTTTTTTTTACTATATACTAGCTGACTTCGCGCGGTTTCACCCGCGTGGTTCTCGTTCCTGAAGGAATACAAGGATAAAATATAGCCTATAGCCTTCCTCGGTAAATGGGCTAGGGCAATGAAAGAATTTTTCAAATCAAACCAATAGTTCCTGAGATTAGCGCGTTCAATCAAACAAACAAACTCTTCAGCTTTATAATATTAGTATAGATACCTAAGCCAGTCTAATAACGCCCGATGGAAAGCAAAGATGTAGTCTAATAGTACAAGGTCCCTCTGGACTAGTACATATTTATTTTCTAAATCTTAATATAGAAATAGAAATGCGAAATATTATATGGCAGGGAAGTAGATTTTGGTTAGTAGGTGTCCGCTAAGACAGGATTTAGAGATAGGGCCAGATTAAGGGAGTCTAAGGGCGGACGTAGTCGCGGGCGTCCGCTAGTCTCTCATATAAAATGAAAATTAACTGATTATAATTAACAAATTCTTCTAACCCCGGTTCTATTCAATAACCAATTAAAAGAAGTGAATAAAAATTGATATGAAAGTGTAGAATGTAGATAGACAGATAATAATTAGCTTTAACAAGTGCAACTGATAAAGCTATCTATCCTCATTCAATCACACTGCTTGTTGTCGAACACCGCGCAGTTACATGCACACTCGACGACTATTGGCGATAACACTTGGCTGATTACATCTATCACACTTTGTATACTTACCTATAATAATCATTTACTGCGTAAATCAATGAACTTTGCTGTTGTTGATCCGTTAATGCGTTACACAGTTAATAACAAACGTCTTAAGCACTACTAGTCGATGGAACAAGCAGATACCCATTATTTTCAATCTCGACCTCCGTCTATGGCATACGTTATTTAAAAAAAAAATTAGTCACCAGACCATAGATGATATGCCGTAATGAGCACTACGAGTATATCGCTTGGGCTTGCACATTAGAAGACGTCTCATACAATGCATCCTCCAATGCTCTTCGAAGTTCTACCTGGTAGGTACAATTATAATATTGTGTCTCGTCTCATGCCTGAATGAATGCGACGGTTCTTGTTATGAATTAATCTTATCGCTTAGCGTAAACAATTGCAAACGCAAAATTGTTATCGTTTCTATAAACTCTTTACGGTCACCGTGAGTGTAAATATTGGGTTGTAAAGAAAGTTCCTAGAGATCTTACATAAAACATTTATTAGAAAAAAAGCAATAATTATAACAATAAATTAATCGATGGTGTATTCTCCGTTGCTGTTTATGACTTCGTCTCACCTATCAACAATTTGTTGATGCTGTTCCGTCAAAAATCGCCCAGTCTGGTGGCAAACTAGTTGTTGAGCCATTTCTTGAAGTCCTCTTCGTTGTCGAAAGTGATGCCTCTTATTTGCTTCGACGTGGAGCGGAATAGGTAAAAATCGGTTGGCGCCATGTCTGGTTATAACTGCGGGTGCTAAATGACTCCCCATTTAAGCTTTTGGTGTGCTTTATTGCCGACTTGTGTAACATGCGGCCTCGCGTTGTCGTGGAGCAAAATGACTTTGCCTTGTCGATTATGTCTTTTCAGTCGAACAAGGAGGGATTCATGCGATGCAGCTGCGCATAACATCAATTTACAGCTCCTTGTTGGGCGTTTTTCGAGCATATCTCAATGCTCGAAACGCAGAGCATGGGTTTTTTAGATGGAAATACTGCTTGACTGCCATTTGTATTCATATTCATAGTAAAGTATAAGATCGTCTGTCGTTGTCGCAGGCCGGACGCGTGGTGGGTGTCGGCGGCGCTGCGCACCATCCGCGCCGTGGTGCTGGTGTTCGACGTGCTCACCTTCCCGCTGCACCTGCTCGTGCAGCGGCCATGGAGGAAACGCGCCCAGTCGCGCCGCATCAAGGTAAACTAAAGGGTTTAATTCTACAAGTGCTCAAAGAACGCTACTTAGAAAGAAAACTACGTCTTTGATTATTGATCTTGACATTTTATAACTTAAGGGCACATTTTACCAATTCTATACCAAAAAAAGACCAGCTTTCAGCCAGAACTGAAGTAGATCCAAAATCTTCTGCACTAGAGAAATCGTTACAAAATGTCAGTATCCAGCAACAAGACATCAACCGTTATAAATTATCAAATAACACTATTCCAGGCGCGCATTATAGAGTCTAACGCGGACAGCATCACAGTGCGCTCGATCTCCGCGCCGTGCGACCTGCACCTGCGGCTGGTGCGCGACGGCGTCAACAGCATGGAGTCCATGCTGCGTGCTGCGGCCGCGCGCTGGCAGGAGCGGCGCTGTCTCGGCACGCGCACGGTGCTCAGTGAGGAGGACGAGCCGCAGCCAAATGGACGCGTCTTCAAAAAGGTACCCAGCTTTGATGATCCCGCCCACCTCATATGGTCTAGATCATGAGGAGATACTTGCAACGGTTCGCTAAAGAGCTTCCTACAGGGAAGATGAAGCTTAGATTTAACCCACCTTCGATGACCCGGTCGTCGCGTCAAACGCGTTCTTGGGTGCGCATATTGGCCGGATCGTAGAAGGGCTGACTTGACTTGCTCATGATGTATTTCCCTGGCTGTCTTTTTGACTTCCTATGAGTTTTCACTTGTGATCCTTCCCCTTCTTCATAATGGTAGGCGTGGAAAATGACATCATCCTAATGTTCCCATGTTCTTACTGTTTTAAGATAATACAAATTGTCTTCAGCACAACCTTAGAAGTAGCTTTTTAGTTTACATAAACCTTGGTTATGAATTCTACACGAGACTACTAGGCAGCTTCTAACATGACTCGTTTGGCAGTTAAAAGACTGATGATACGATGAGTAGATTAAAAGTTTAATGGTTTAATTTAAAAAAAGGCTTAATGTTTGATTCTGTAATGACTATGTTACATGTATTCTCATGTTAACAAATGACCGGAACGAACGGCTTAAGTATGACAAAAGCTGCCAGGGGTGTATAAAACCACCAACATTCCAGTTCCAGCCCGACCTCGTGATCCGAAGTTACAGAATGACTTGGTCAGTGATTTGATCATGTATAAACGAATAGGGTGTGTGGTGTTGCAGTACCGCATGGGCGAGTACGTGTGGCGCTCGTACACGGACGTGGAGCGCGAGGCGCGGCAGTTCGGCGCCGGGCTGCGCGCGCTGGGCGCCGCGCCGCGCCGCAACGTCGTCATGTTCGCCGAGACGCGCGCCGAGTGGATGCTGGCGGCGCACGGCTGCTTCACGCAGAGCGTGCCCGGTGAGACGACTTTTTTTTTATAATTTAGCCCTTGACTGCAATCTCACCTGATGGTAGGTAAGTGATGATGCAGACTAAGATGGAAGCGGGCTAACTTGTTAGGGGGAGGATGAAAATTCGGTTTCTATGCGGCATCGCACCGGAACGCTAAATCATTTGGCGATACGTCTTTGCCGGTAGAGTGGTAATTAGCCACGGTCAAAGCTTCCCACCAGCCAGACCTGGACCAATTAAGAAAACCTCAATCGGCCCAGCCGGGGATCGAACCCTGGCGCCACGGAGACTGTCAAAAACACCACAGAGGATTGTCGACATATAACATCGGATTCTGAAATATCGCACGGACGATAAAGAGATATGTTGGTTTTCGTCGTCGACAATATGTCGTTAATTCGAGATATTATGTCTTTGACGTACTGGCTGAGTCTGTTGCGGCCTCTTTTTAAAGTCTACCATTACACCATTCATCACCATTATTTAGCACGTTCTTTGCTAGATATACGCCTCTTGTAATTCCAAACTCTTAGGTCCTTGATCCGCCTCCATACTGCGCAACTCATTTGATGGAATCCCCAGGATCCCCCGATCCTAGATGCCCCAAGTGAATGGAAGTCATGAAAAGTGTCGTAGGGAGCTGCTGGTTACAAGTAGTGCAAGACCGGTGTATTTGACAATGAGTACTAGCCACTGAATCTAACCATCCATTTTCAAATGTTGACATTTGATTCATTTTCATAAATAGGGTTAGACTTTATCACATTAACGAGGGTTGTATTCTGCATATATGTCACAGTTTGACAAGTAGTTGTGTGTCTCTTATCATAAGCTGAAGTAGTTGACAGTAGTGATCTGTTCCAGTGGTGACGATCTACGCCACGCTGGGGGACGAGGCGATCGCGCACGGCATCAACGAGACCGAAGTCTCCACCGTCATCACGACGCACGAGCTGCTGCCCAAGTTCAAGAAGATCCTGGCGCGGACGCCCCGCGTGGACACCATCATCTTCATGGAAGACCAGCTCAAGGAGACGCCGAGGGACGGCTTCAAGGAGGGCATCCGGATCGTGGCTTACAAGGAAGTGCTGGAATTGGGGAAACAATCCAAGATTGGTGAGTGAAGTTTATAATTTCAGTTGTCGAATGATATTTTGTTGGCTAACTGCTGGTTGACGTTAAATCGATGTCAACAAGCATTTTTAGTATTGCGTATAGCCCATTGTTAACAAAAATACCAATGTCAAACACACTGGTTAGTATATTTGAACAGTAAACAATAAATTAATAGTGAATACGAAATCACTTCACTTAACAATGACTAACAATAGGTGAATGTCGTGTTTATATCCACTAAAGTTAATCAAAGTTAGAGAATATGCCAGCTGGAGATACTGAATTTACTTTAGTTATAGTTACAACACCTTTACAGGGTTACATTGTAATAATTATTTAGTGACATGTGTTAAATATTATAATGGAAATGTAACTGGAATAAATAAATGAATTTATTTATTCCAGTTTAATTGGCCATTTAACACGATGATAATGAAGCTATGTCGTTCGCAGAGGGCGTGCCGCCGGCGCCGAGCGACACGGCCATAGTGATGTACACGTCGGGCTCCACCGGCGTGCCGAAGGGCGTGATCCTGTCGCACCGCAACATGGTGGCCACGCTCAAGGCCTTCGCCGACGCCATGCCCATCTGCGAGGGCGACGTGCTCATGGGCTTCCTGCCGCTGGCGCACGTGTTCGAGCTGCTGGCCGAGAGCCTCTGCCTCATCGGGGGTCAGTACTGGCTGTGCAGCACTAGCGGACGCTACCCTACACCTCAATAATCCTGTCGCAAAATCCATTCTTAGCGGATGTTTATTGTCTACTAACCATAATCTTAGTTTCTGCCAAATTTCTTTTTTTTTTTTTAATTTATTTAGTACCAATATTAGTCACACACAAAAGTAAAATTTCATCTTTGTACGACCAGCGGTTTTGAGATGTTGTCATGAGAAACATTTTGCTTTTATTCTACCTACAGCAAGGAGAGCAATTTTGTGAATGTTTTACCAACTTCACATATCAAGTCAATACCTCTGCCTACCCTGTCAAAAAATCTAGTATCCTCGGGAATTGTAAAAACCATTCGCGAATTTTACGCGAATAAAGTCGCTGGCGCCCGTTAAAAGCGAAAGTCTACTCGAAATATCGAAAACTCGAGATAGTTTGTAGTTGGAAGACTATAGAACGGATTTTGCGACAGGGTCGGATTAAGGAGGTCTAAGGATGGACGAAGGCGTGGGCGTTTGCTAATCTCTTATAAAGTTAAAAAAAACTACCAAATAAATATGTTTGCAAGTGTTAGATGTATGTTGATGTTGCAGGCGTCCCGATCGGCTACTCCACTCCGCTGACCATGTTGGACTCGTCCAGCAAGATCATGAAGGGCACGATGGGCGACGCCACCATACTGAGGCCCACCTGCATCACCACTGTGCCGGTGAGTTACTGTGTTAGTCAATCTATTCCGGGAAGTCCGATTGACTTTGGGTGTAGTGGTAAGAGGACAGACTGTTTGTGTCTATAAATAAAAGGCATTAATATTATTAACTCATTTACATTTTTTTATGCTCATTAACATTTTTTATAAGCAGGTAGCTGACGCCGTGCGGTTTCACTCGCTATATATTATACCCGTAGGAATACGGGAATAACATCTAATACTATGTTAGAAAGTAATGTTTCAAGAGTTTATATTTTATAACTATGTATTGCATTGCGTCTACATATTGATGAAATAAATTTTAATATAACGCTTCTTTGCTTCAATAACGTGATATCTCTAAAAACACTATTTTACTAGAGGCTATTGTTTTAACTTCAAAAAAATTATCGCGTCCAAACAAATGTGTTTTTCAAGTAAATAATATTGTATTAATTATATATTTCACTTCACAAAACACATAATTTTTGATACCAAATTTTTTCAAGGTAAAATGCCGAGCGATATTTCTCAAAATATAACATTTTGTTCATGTAAAGTTTCGCCTTGCAGTTGATAATGGACCGTATCAGCAAGGGCATAACGGACAAAGTGTCTCGCAGCGGGCCCTTCGCCAGCGCCTTCTTCAAGTGGGCCTACGCCTACAAGCAGGGCTGGATGCGGCGCGGCTACGACACGCCCGTGCTCAACCGCGTGGTGGGTCTACACTCTATAGCCAGGGCCTGCAGCCAAATTACTCATCAATTCTCTTTCTACAAACGCTGATGCTTCGAAAACTATGTTTTAATGACAAATCCGAATGTCATCCCCATATATTTTTATGCGTTTGTAAAAAGACAATTGATGTGTAAGTAGATAAATAGAATAGAAAAAATAAATGAAATTAGACACTAATTAACATAAGATAAGAATCAATGGACAAGTTCAAAACGAATTTCATAGATCAAATCCAGGACTTTCTACATAAAGGCCAGGTCAAGAGCACCCTAAACTGACGAACTTGTATCAAAGGAACCGGAATAAGAATGGAAGAACTAAGGAAAATATGAGCTAGGACTAGGACCGTAGCAAGTGTAAGGAAGTGGTCTCTGCTTGCCTCAATACCTAGATACGACTGAAGGCTGTGGTTTTTGGAAGTTCCTACAAAAGATCTATGTCCAGCAGTGGACACCTGTTGGCTGATGTATGATATTAATGTAGATTTGTTGATTAGTGACTGTTATGGTGTGCACCAGGTGTTCAAGAAGGTGCGCGCGCTGCTGGGCGGGCGCGTGCGGCTCATGATCTCGGGCGGCGCGCCGCTGGCGCCCGACACGCACACGCAGGTGCGCCTGTGCCTGTGCTGCGACGTGGTGGCGGGCTACGGCCTCACCGAGACCACCTCCTGCGCCACCGTCATGGACCCGCTGGACAGGTACACTCCAGTGCTTGCTACGACGACCTCCGTGGCGTAGTGGTATGCGCGGTGGATTTACAAGACGGAGGTCCTGGGTTCGATCCCGGCTGGGCCGATTGAGGTTTTCTTAATTGGTCCAGGTCTGGCTGGTGGGAGACTTAGGCCGTGGCTAGTTACCACCCTACCGACAAAGACGTACCGCGATTTAGCGTTCCGGTACGATGTCGTGTAGAAACCGAAAGGGAGTGTGGATTTTCATCCTCCTCCTAACAAGTTAGCCCGTTTCCATCTTAGACTGCATCATCGCTTACCATCAGGTGAGATTGTAGTCAAGGGCTAACTTGTAAAGAATAAAAAAAAAACTTGGTACACTGAGATTTGCCGCCTAATGAAATTAACTGGTATTTGCTATATAATATTTGTTTGTTTTATATGATAATATCATGCAGGCAGTCATTGCGACATGTCTATCAGTCAATAACGTCGAGTGTCTCCGCAGGTCGACGGGGCGCGTGGGCGCGCCCGCCACGGGCACGGACATCAAGCTGGTGAACTGGGTGGAGGGCAACTACCGCGTCAACAACAAGCCCTACCCGCAGGTACTATAATTGTCAGACTATTGATGAATCACCACAGGCCAGGCCGACCTCCATTACCAGATGTTCATGATGGACGACCGGGACAGATGACTTATAGAGCTCACACTGGTGACACTGCCCTACTCACGCGAATATTTGATCTTTTCTCGGCAGGAGAGTAACGTGGCCACAAAAGTTGTCTCACTCTCTCCTCGGCACAATGAGTGTAAGCTGTAGCGAGTGTCGGTCCGCAGGGCGAGGTGGTGATAGGCGGCGACAGCGTGGCGGAGGGCTACTACAAGAACCCGGACAAGACGCGCGAGGAGTTCGTGGACCTGGCGGGCCGGCGCTGGTTCCGCTCCGGCGACATCGCCGAGCTGCATCACGACGGCTGCATCAAGATCATCGGTGAGGCTCGACAGTACCCCTCGTATATGTTACTAACCCTCAAACCCCCTCAATCCGACCCTGATGCAAATTCGTTCTTAAAAGACGTTTATGGCGACTAACTACTTTCCTGTTAAATTTCGTCTTGGTACGTCAAGTGGTTTTCCAAATGTCGTGATGAGCTGCCGCTTTCACTATAAACTGTCAGGCATCGCAGTATTCTACACCGCTACGTTGTAGATAACCCCTGGACGCACACTAAGCGGTGTGGTTCATCATTCCTTAAACGCACTACAAAAATTTGAAATGTCCTTCCAGGTTCTATTCCCTACTACCGTGTATCTTTAAATCAAAAGTGAATTGGCATCATTTACGCGTTTCACCATATACTGTATCATTGCTTACCATCAGGCGTGATTCCACTCAAACGTTTGCATTTTTCTTGCTGTGTAAAGCCGTCCATATTTCTTGTGTAATTTTTTATGGGTTACTTAGCATAGGCGGGGAGAGTGACTTGAGTGGAAAAGCAGAGTGTTGGTAACTGTCAAGGGCGCCCTTAACCCTACACACAACGTTCACAAGTACGTGATTCCATTCAAGGTCTCTGCCATTTTAGGGTCTTATTTTGGTTACAGTTTGATTTGTTAATTAAATTGTCCTGACAAATGTTGAGACCCTTTGTTCCACATTGGTTTTCTTATTTTTGTAATCCACTTCTGAGTCTGCTAAAAATACGCTATACTTAACCCCGTATTCCTACGGGACAGGGAACCACGCGGATGAAACCGCGCGGCTTCTGCTAGTATTTTAATAATAATAATTGTGTGTCGCAGACCGCAAGAAGGACCTGGTGAAGCTGCAGGCCGGCGAGTACGTGTCGCTGGGCAAGGTGGAGGCCGAGCTGAAGACGTGCCCCATCGTGGAGAACATCTGCGTGTACGGCGACAGCTCCAAGACCTACACCGTGGCGCTGCTGGTGCCCAACCCGCGCCACCTGGCCGAGCTGGCGGCGCGCGTCGGCCGGCCGCCCGCCGACTTTGACGAGCTGTGCCAGGACAGTGTCGTGGAGAAGGCCGTCGTCAAGGAGCTGGCCGAGCACGCGCGCAAATGTGAGTGCCGAGTGTTGCAGCACAGGAGCCCCGGGCGCTGCTGGTGCCCGACTCGCACCACCTGGCCGAGCTGGCGGCTGGCTTTTATTGCTCCACTGTTTAAATGGATAGTTAAGCCACATATTTTAGAATCTAATAATGTTATTTGTGGCATTACTTGAAAATAAAGATCTTTCTTTCTTTCAAAGAAATGAATTTTGTATTTATGAATTGTATGACGCAGGTGGGCTGGAGAAATTCGAGGTGCCGGCGGCGGTGAAGCTGTGCACGGAGGTGTGGTCGCCCGACATGGGGCTGGTCACGGCCGCCTTCAAGATCAAGCGCAAGGACATCCAGGAGCGGTACAAGGAGGACATCAAGCGCATGTACGCCTCGTGATCTGACCTCCCCCCCACCACCACCACCACCGCGCGCCTCCGTGAGGTCGCGCCCTAAAAAATATTTTTTTTTTTGGGTAGATTAAAAAAGTTGCGAACGTGTTAGTGTAGGCCGAGTCACGTAAAAAGAGCATCTTCTTTATAATAATTTTTTATTGTTTGTTTTAGGTTGTGATGAGCAATTATGTGGCGTTTTCAGTGCACTTGTAGAGATAGTTGAATTGCCAAAATCAATTTAACGTATTAAATTTGGTGAATAGTGATAGGTATTTTTTAAATTATTAATTTATTTATTGGAAACTAGTATACCTCAATAATATTCATAAATTTGGAAAACGGTGTTTTTGAAACGTCATTACATCTGTAATTAAAATTGTAGCGTTTTTTGTAATGAGTGTGGGGTGAGAATGTTATTTAACTTGATTTTTTAAATTAAGTTTGTATATTTTATTACTAAACTCTTCAAATTATATTTTTATCTATAAAAATACATTTAAAAAAATGTATGAGTTTACGGCACATTTCGTAAAATACTAACGATCTCGTAAATTAGTGTTGTCGTACAATGCACTGTTCGATGTACTCTTTTTACGTGACTTGATTTATACGCAGTGCGATTGAAACTTCATTGTTGCACTTGTGATCGTGAATAATTGTTTGCTTACGTAATGACATACGTATTTGCGTTAACAGTTAATTGTTTACATAAGTAAGTGTTTACTGGCAGTGAAGTTTCATTCGCATATGCAATTGTTTTGCATGTTACTCGTGTAGATAGATGTTTCTGTAAATTTTAGCTTCTCCGAACCAAACGTCGAGATTGTACTGAGTTTACACTTCGTTAGAGTTATTTGTATATTGAGCACATCACATTAATAGGAGATTGTATAATAAAGAAATTAATGAATATCCTGTCATGCCAACCTTTGAGAATTCCTAGATTTAATATTGAATATAGTCCGGTTCAAAATGGTGTGGAGTGAAATAATGGTTTTGAAATTTATTATTGTGAATTTGGGGAATGACAAAATAAAAACTAAACAGTAAAAAGTCTAATTATAGCGTAATTAATAAAAACTTTTAATTTTTATAATCAAGATTTATTTATACTATAAATCAAGTAGGTCTAGCTTAAAGGTTTTTTTTTGTTATGTTTTTCGTTTTAAAATTTCATAACCAGGTGTTTTTAAGATTTGAATAAAAAAATATTTCCCAACATACAGACAATTACTACTAAAGGAAAAAGCAGGTGTTAGATAGTTTCTCCACGTAATTTTGAACCTGATTATAACTAGCGGAACTTTAGTTTTAAATAATTGTTAGTTTGAAACTTAAAAATAAAATAATGAAAAATTTAAACATGATTTACTTTCGGTCCACAGTTTCTATTTGTTAAATTTTTGATAAGTCTTGTACATATTTATTTATGTTTATATTAAAATTTGTAGTCTGTATCATATTTTACGTGTAATTTTACGGGGTACATGACTAATATTACAAAAATCAAAAAAGACAAAATGCTTAATATTGAAAAAATACTAGCACTACATGGTTTACAGTAGACATCTTAACTTTACTTTACGTCTCCTTTTTTATAAATTGAAATGGATGTTTTTTAATCAATATTAATTTTTTAAAATATCTTGATTGAATAAAAATAAGGCAGATCACAAACACAGATATTTATATTGTGTGATTTTATATCTGATAATGCATTTTACGGCCTATACACCACGATAGTGTAAAATATGTTATAAAAAGTTAATAATTAATTTTTCAAGTCATGGACCCTTGTAACGTCGATAGATTGCTTATCTTGTCAGAAATTAGAATGAAATTATGATTAAATGAATATAAACTAATTAGATCTGATGTCGATCGGTCGTTCGAGCGACATTTTACTCGTTATGTATAAAATATAACGCTGTCTACTTGTTCGATTCAGTATGAACTGGTGTTGAAGCTGACCGCACATACACAGTGTCGCTAGTCGCTGAGTCTAGTCAATAATGCACGAAGCGATTATCTAGAACTTTTACAAAAAGGAGTCTTCATTCTCCAAATTTTAATTCGTTAAAATTTTAAAATGATTGTTTGTAAAATATTTAATGATTGTATCTACTACGTTTACGTAGAAATTGGAGATGAAATATTCCTTTTTGAACAATGTATTTCAATAGATCAGAACAACATCTGTCGCTCATGCATTTTTCCTTCAATTGATTTTTATCAGTTTGTTGCCTGGAATATACTGTGTTGCTTGCATTCGAGAAACTCTTCTTGTGTAATTTAACTTTAAGCAAGTAGCGCGAGCGACTTCCTACAAATGTGCGGGCACCCTTAATACACGTTAAGAAATTGCAATCGCAATGTTTTTATTATTATAATGATTATTCGTGGACATTTTTGTATAAAACTCGTTTAAATTATAAATGCAAATAGATATTATTTGTAGAATTGAATGTCACACTGTAGATAGGGACGGCAGCGGTGTTCGCGTTACGGAACGCTTGTTTGAGCCTTGAACGGATTTAACATTTTCATGTTTGTGATGTATATAATTGTAAAAGTTTAAGAAATATATAATTATACTGGAGGCTTATATGCCGTCTTGAAAAAACAAAGTGTGATATAAAGCTGAATATGGAAATAATCTTTCAATATTATTTAGTTTTACTATAGATATTTCAGTACTTTTCCATCTATTTAATTTTTTAGTATGAAAAGTACAGTAAAATATTTGATAATAAAATCTTAATAAGTGAGTACAACTTGTTATTTAAACCAATTACACCTAATTCTTTTTGAGACGACGTATAACTTATCCAGTTGTTAGAATTGTTTGGCTGAAATAAGGACTAAAAGTCAGTTCCGTAGCGCGAACATGAGAAACAAATTGGAACATTGTTTAGACTAAGTTATTGTTTTTAGTACTTAGAGGGAGGGGAGCCACTGTTGTAAACTATTCCGCAATTATGCTTTTATTATATTATAATGTTATAT
The DNA here is from genome assembly GCF_947172395.1 of Bicyclus anynana. Classification (NCBI taxonomy): domain Eukaryota; kingdom Metazoa; phylum Arthropoda; class Insecta; order Lepidoptera; family Nymphalidae; genus Bicyclus; species Bicyclus anynana. The sequence continues at coordinate 782,854 of NC_069085.1, read as the reverse complement.
TGTATTTACGTGGCGATTCGCGCAATCGGTTAACCAAACTGTTTTAGTTCGTATCTATATTTGTCGTGTCTATGTATTCTCAACGTCTAAGCTCGCTGTTGCGTTCGTCGACGAATCGTATTTGTCATAATATTATTGGATTATTGGGCTATATTCAATTTAGACCCTCATCTCATTTTTTTTTGGAAATTTTAATTGATTGAACCGTTTGGTTCAATCAATTAAAATTAATTTAACAACTCTGTTATTAAAGTAAAAGATTTTACGGTAATGTTGATTAATCTAAGATGTTTGGAGAAATACTAATAATTTAACGCTATGACAATATCTTTTCAAAAATAAATTAAAGTCAACGCCGAAGTCGCAAGTTGAAATTGAAATCTTAAAATAAAAAACATTACAGATTTGTTTTAAATATTTGTTTAACGACACTTGACGTAACAGAATTTGAATTTCACTACAAATAAATTTATATTCATAGTTTTTATTCTTAGAATTGAAATTCTTTTTCATCGCACTTTATTAAACTAGATCGGTTTTCTGCTATAAAAAGTTCAATGTGACAAATACGAGTATGTTTGAGTTTGCCGACGGCTCAACGTTGACAGCGAGGTTGACGCTTATAGAATACGATAGAAAATTAGTTTTGTTGCGATGTGTTTAATGATGAGCGAGTGAGAGGAAGTTGTTATTTGTCTATAATCTAGCTACTGGGTGTTGTAATGCGACTGCGCTGTTTGTAGTACTACCATTTGCCTGTACTGCGGTAATTTTGACTTTAATTTAATATCTGTCTAGTGAGAAATGTAATAAAATTACACAAAGCTTTTGGTCTTGGATGGCGATAAATATCAGTATGAGAAAATTATACCGTCTTTAAGTTCAATAAATTAAATATAAGTAATCAAACATTGTATTCTGTACTCAAATTAACAAACAATCACTCTAACTCATAGTACAGGAGCTGGTGGCAATATATTCGCAGCGCAGTGACAGTCGACTGTCGTATGGCATTTAACTGGCGCTTGTCGCATTTGGCCGCGCATTTAAACCCCGATATTATCCGTTACATAGGTATATTGTAATATATTATAACTATCATGCAATCTTATACTGTGTCGGCGACTCCATTGCTGTTGTGTTGGACAGTAAACATTCACTGAGCTCTCAAAAATACGTTATGAATTTAAGATGTTTATTTTTTTAATTTGGTAAGGAGCTCAGTCTTAAGTACTTTTTATTTGATCAAATTGAAATCTATATCTAAATAAACTACTAAGTAATATGTATTTAAACTTAAGACTACTTGATTTCTTTTGTGAATGTAACAAGTGATTTTGAGCAAACCTTGCTATATGCTGTCCAGATACCTTATTTATAATTTGTTACTTTTTTATTGTAACAATATTTTACCAATAATACTTTCTTGATACAAATCTTTGTTGTTTTGACATGTATTCAAACATTTTTAAATTCCTGACATTCCATATGGGTAAAACGGTATCCATAATAAAAACCAATAACTCTTAGACTATAATAACGTTTCTATTTCTACATAACAGCAATGGACATCGCATTCGTAATATTAGATATTAATAAAATAAATCAAATAATATTTGCGTATTGGAGCTACTGTAACTAAAGGTCGCTTCAAACAATCGTCATTTTACGCTTCACGTACGCTTGTATGCTCGCGAACAGCAAATTATTTTATTTGTTTGACCATGACCAATGAGTTCACATCTTGTAGTTACTACGACTGCAGTTACTGTGGTCGCAGACAAGCGTAGGCCAGGCGTATGTCAGGCGTACAATGACGAATAGGAGTCGATCAGGCGCTGTCAGTAGACAAGAGTCACTCGATGTTAGCGTCATATTTTTCGATGTTAATACATTTTAAATCGAATACAATTTGAATGTTTCATAATTATCATAATTATTGTAAGTAGGAGACATTAATTGCTCAGTTTGTTTTGTGTTTGAAATTTTTAAAAATTTCAACTGATAAAAATAAACATTTTTGTATTATTTATTCAATAAATGTTAATAAAATCAGAATGACGTTTTTAATACTACCTGCGGTTTCATACTTTTTCATTTCAGCTGGCTACTCCAAAAAGTATTGTATTATTAACCAACATTAAAAAAAAGAGCTGAAATTACCAGAAAAGAAAATCTAACATTACCCAATTCTAAAACAACATAATATTACAACTACAAGTGAGGGCTGTAAATCTATAAAAAAGTAAATAACACGCTTGATACCCATATCATGTTGCATGCATTTCAAATAGCCTGTCCGCCATATTGGATTTAAGTCACGTAACTATTTTTTTTCGTATTCCTGACGAAAACCCTTTCATTTGATATCTATATCATGGGGGTGGATATCAAACAGCCAGTCTGCCATCTTGGATTTGTAATGACGTTTCTTAGCTAGTAATGTATTGTCATCAGAACTCAGAACGTGTGCAAAATTTCGTCCTAATGACCGGGAAGTGGGTCAATTTAAGATTCCAAGATTTTCTTACATACATATAAGTTAAGCTAATATAAGCGAGTTAAAATAGGTTTCACAAATAATACAAAATACTGTAAAATAAAATATTTTATTTAGGTAAATAAGAACACTTGTCATCCAGTGATCAAACCATGTCATATCGCTGCAAGTTAACTATTGCGCGGTTTAATAAACTACATACAATTCGAACCGAATAAATGACTATACCACTCTACGGTATACCTACATGCCCATAACTTTCAAAATAATCGGGCTAATAGGTAAGTGGCACGTCGATTCTCTTTCTACAAACGCTAACGTTACGAAAGCTAAAAAATGTATGAAATTGACGGATCGGATCGATAACTTGATCACGTGACCTATCTATAGCAAATGTCATTCTCATATTTTTTCTCATTATTCTCATAATTTTCGAAGCGTTAGCATTTGTAGAAAGAGACAGCCCCAGGTTATGATGCTAGATAGCAATGTTTTGAAATAATATAGTGTATACTGTGATAGTGCCTACTTTTACAACGGACAATGGATAAAAAAATACACTACTTCTAGACTCAATTTAGTTTAATACTTTCAAATTATGGGTTAGGTTTTGAATTACCTATTCTCGATAAGCGGGAGAGAGCTAGGGGAGGGGTGGTTACCTTCATCCCCTCCATCTCCATTTGCGGGAAATTCATGGGTTTTTACATTTCAATATTATATCACAATTTTTTAGGTTATAAACGATTTTGTGATGTTTGACTGGGAGAAAAATACCTAAAATTCGAAATTATGAAAAAAGTTGCACAATCCAGTGGCAAGTTGGGTATCATTGTAAGCAAGTATAACAACAAAACGTAGACCTTTGACTTATGTAATATCATAGATAAGAAAGCGTGAATACTAAGACGCCAATATGCGCCACGACAAATCACATGAAGAAAAAAGACACATCGGCGAGATCTCTTTCGTCCTATCGCAACGAGAGAAAGAGGGCAATATTTTCGATGCCGCCGCTATTGGTGGACAATATGTGTTTTTCTCTTCGCGAGATGTCGTTGACACATGCTAGGGCTTCACATGTTTAATATGATCTCGTTTGATAGAGAAATACCTACACTTAAACGGTGCATACGGCGATACAAACGCGGCGTTACCGATATTTCCCCGAAAGGCTAAACCAACGTCTAGTGCAATGTATGACATCTGAGAACGCGTCGATATGAACACGTTGCTACGAATTCGTGCGCTACATCTGGCTCTGTAGCCAACTTACACATACATTCTGTTTCTGTAAACTTCGGCGTCGAAAACTAAAAATAAAAATGGATATGACAAATTCCTTATCGATGTGTTACGTGATCAAGCTATCATATTCGATATGCCATTTTCATACATTTTTTAGTTTTCGAAGCGTTAGCGTTTGTAGAAAGAGATTTAATGTGTAAGTGTGTGTGGCTAGGCCCTCTGATCGTCATCGTGCACGTCGCCGCGGACGCGTTGGTGTGTCCTCAGCTTTAGTCTCGCGGTGGTGTGGGGTAGTGGAGGGGTCGCGTGCACTAGGTGGCCGCCATCTTGCACAGGTGTCGCAGTTGCATGATCTTGATGTCGTCGGTGCCGAACTTGACGAGCCCCTCCTGGTTCTCGATGGAGATGAGCTGCCCCACCGCCTCGCGGTCCTCGCCCGCTATCACCTGCCCACCAGAGAGGAATACATTGTAACATGATTAATATTACCAAAGGCATTCGACAATATACATATATAGTTAGATAATACAATATTTAATATTTTATTATTACTTGCTAATTGCTATCATCTCATAGATTTTGTATGCTACATAAATGAAAAAAATAAAAAAAAGGGAGTGTGCTTTACTTTTTGTGACCACACAACTAAAGCACTTTAGCTCTCAACGTCCGTTCGTTTCGCCCTATTACACTTTTCGTAACGCTTCCTCCCCAAGTCCAGCATGCAGAAAAAGTTTTACTTCAAACTGAATGGTACGAAATGTTACGAATGTTCAAGTACGTCACCTTGACGCGGTCGCCGCTCTGCGGCAGCACGGGCTCCAGCAGGTGCGCCGGCACCGTCACCACGCGGTCCTCGTGCGCCAGCAGCACGCTGCAGCTGGCGCCCGACACGCCGCGCAGCGCGCCCACCTGCCCGCGCAGCGCCGGCTCGGCGTCGGCGCGCACGCGCACCTCCAGCTCGGGCGCCGGCCAGTCGGCGTCCTCGTCGGCGCCGGGCGAGCGCGGCGAGTAGGGCGCCGGCGACGGCGAGCCCGAGTAGCCGGGGCTGGGCCGGTACGGGCTGTACGTGTGGTCCGAGCCGTACATGGTGCCCGGCGTCTGCGGCGTGAACGGGCCCTGCGCGTACGGCGCGTCGTAGGCGGGCGAGCCCAGCGCCAAATCGGGGTCGGGGCGCGGCGTGTGCGCCGCGGCGTCCCACGCGGGGTGCGCCGGCGTGCGCCCGCCGTCGTGCGCCGGCGTGCTGGCGCCGTAGTGCGGCGTGCGGCTGCCCGCCTCGTACACGGGCGTGGCCACGCCCTGCAGCGGCGTCTTGAAGCCCGCGTCGCGGTACGTGGGCGTGTGCGCGCCCGCGCGCGCCGTGGGCGTGCGCCCGTAGGCCGAGGCGCCGCCGCGCGCCGCGCCCGCGCCGCCCGCCGCCGCGATGTGGCCGCGGTCCACGGAGATGGTCTGGCACGCCGTGTGCAGCTCGATGCGCGCCGTGCTCACGTTGGCGTCGCGCACGATGCCCACGTTGCCCTTGTAGGGGCCGCCCGTGATCTTGATGGTCTGCCCGATGAAGTCGCGGTCGCGCGCCGCGGCGCCGCCCCGCGCGCCCCGCCCGCGGCCCCGCGCGCCGCCGCGCGCCGACGGGTGCGCGGGCGACTGGATGCGCGGCGACATGAAGCCCAGCGCCAGCCCGTTGGCGGCGGCGGCGTTCTTGGCGCCGCCTGCCAGCTGCAGGTGGCGCGTCTTGCACACGAATATGCCGCCGTTGTCCAGGTACATCCTCGACTGCAGGAAGGCGAAGTTCCGGTACAGGTGCTTGATCTCGCCCTCGCGGCCCGCGTGCGGCCCGTCGATCACCTTCACTATGTCCTTCTTCTGGATGGTGTTCTGCTCGGAGTCCAGCGCCATCGTGAAGCGGTTCTCGCGCCGCTTCTGCAGCGCTTGAGGCTTGCACTCGATGACCTTCCCCTGCATGCCGAGCACGTGGAAGTTCTCCTTCTCCAGGCGCACGATGACGCCGACCGTCTGCGGATCCAGCTGCACCATGTCGCCCCACTGGAACTGCCCCAGCGAGTCCACGCCGGTGGCCATGTCGGAGCACAGCTGCAGGTCCCGCGGCAGCACCTCCAGCTCGTGCATGGTGAGGTCGGACACCAGCACGACGCGGTGCGGCTCCACGCGCACGATGAGGCCGGTGTCGCCCTCGTACCGGCCCGCCAGCACCTTGACGTGGTCGCCTTGCTTGAAGTACTTTCGCAATTCGTTCGGTTTGAACACGAGCGCGTCCTTCAGCGCGTCGTGCTTCGGCATCACCGTGATCATGGAGCCGTCTATGGCGATGATCCTCGCCTGCAGGTTCGCCAGATCGCCGGAACAGACCTCGACGTTGTCTCCCATCGAGAAGGAGTGTAAACTCGTCGGGTCGTCCTTGGCGGGCGCGGCCAGCTCGATGTCGATCCCCTCGGGCTGCTCCTCGAACCTCTCCAACTCCGTCAGAGTGGGCTTCACTCCTTCGGCTAAAATGGCCGACATCGTAAAGTTTTTGTACAGGAAACCCTTTCTCGAGTATCTGTTACCCTCGAAAATTAAGAAGTCGCCGTCAGAAGTGACTTCCCCGCCGATGGCTCTGATCGCTTCAGGGTCGAAGGGTTTGGCCGCCGGCCTGCGCTTCTTTTTCCGTTTGGCGGCCTCGCTCTCGCTCTGGACGGTTCTCAAAGCCCCTCTCAGTCTCGTGTAATCGATTCTCGGTAACAACTTCAGATGCACTTGGTTTTGGGCCAAGTCCACGTAGTCGACTTGGGCGATGTCATCTTTGTAGAGACCCCTTTTTAATCTGACCCACTGCTTCGGTTTCAAGCCTGATTGTTCTTTGACGACCCTCAAAACGTCTGTCATTTCTTTAATAGGCACCATTTCTTGTTTCCAAATTCCCATTCTTAAATTCCCAACGTTCTCTATAATGCTCTTGACGTGTGTCTGTTTGTAGGCTTCGATGTAGATGTAGCCTTTCACTCCTTCCGGCGCTACTACGGATTTGATTTGAAAAGGTTGCTCAGAATTCTGGTAAGTGATGAACTTTCTCATAAGAAGCAGCACAGTGGCTTTCTCTTCTCCGATTCTGCACTTGACCATCCACAGATTGGGGTCTTTTATGCCTGGGAGGAGAGTCTGTTGGGTGATTTCATCCGACATTTCCTCCCCACCCTCTCCGAAATGCCTCAGTGCAGCAGATTCATCTGCATACTTATTTCTGAGGTACTCCTCAATCTCTTCTTCTTTCTGCGAGTCCCACAAGTTAGTACCTCTTCGGCGACCCTCAATTTCTCGCGCCGTAGGACCAATTTCATCAACCTCATTGCCCACAATACCCATCTCCTGGGCACCTTCTTCCCATTCGTCATCTTCGTCAACTTCATCATCAACCTTGATAAAAAGAAATAAAAGTATTAATGTATTGTTACTAGTTAGAAGTTAGAAACTCCAGCCAAAAAGAAACTTTTATCAAATTTTCAGTTTAATCTACATATACTAATATTACAAAGTACCAATACTAGGTACAGGCGTCTGCTTGTAGATACACAAAAATAAGCCAAATATTTTATCAATATAAATGATTGGAGTTTTAATAGATATTTGTCTACAATACAAGTATCTATAATTTTTTACTGTGTTTCAAACAAATGAACTTACCTCAGCTTCGTCAATAATAAAGCCTCCATAGCGGCTGTCTTTCTTGCGCTTCTTTCTTCTGCGTTCCTCTTCTTCATCTTCATCATACTCCTCAGAGTCCACTAGCTCTTCACCTTCTGGCTCCTGTTCGTCCTGTAGATTTTCTTTAATTTTAATTTACTATATTTATAAAGTAAACATAAAGTTCCAATATTCAATGTTCAATATAATTAACAAATTGTCTCTGTGCAATAAAATTACAATAATAAATGATGCCTGGTGGCCAATGCAACTTTAAGCAATGTGTTAAAAAACATTTACTTAGGTTACTACTATTGATGAGTTCCTTAACGTGCTTGGAGGCCATTGGATCAGCTTCCACCTTCACACAGGAAGTAAAACTATAAGAAATTGTAATTGTTATCAATTGTAAATTATAATACTGTATGACTTTTTCATTTCAAAAGAGCAACTATTGAGTTTCTTGCCTGTATCTTCTCAGCAGAACCTGCCTTCCGAACCTGTGGTAGAATCTTTACAAATAGTCAACTGACGTGTCAAAAGTGCTTGTAAATTGAGCCTACTTGAAATAAATGAATTTTGATTTGATTTGATTAAATGCTGAAAGTTTGTTAGCCCTTGCTCTATAAAAGTAAAGTAGTCTCTCCTATAGGAAAGACATGATGAGCTATGTGATGATAAATATAACCTACAACATGTTATAGAGAATGCACAAACTTGGCCATTTGTTGTGTTGATTTGGTGACGCTGTGGTAATTCTCGAAACATTTTCCATACTGACATTCAAGTCAGAGAGTCCTACAACAGGCTATGTGGAAAATTTTGGTTGCTTGTTTTTTGGTGTAGACACGAAGTCATTGCAACTATAGTCCACAACTTTAGGTTTTTTACACAACAATAATACTACTCAAAAAGGTTCTTTTAAGCGACACTTTTCGTTTCGATTCACATACATTTTATTTTTAATAATAAGCTTTACGGCTCTGGGTTCTAGCCCTTTTGAGTCCGGATTCACATACAACAAATTAATTATCACGGACCAATTATAGAAAGACCTGCCCCGCAAGACGTTACCTCTCTGTCAAACAACCAACGATCTAACGCGTTATCGATTGTATCGATGTTTCATTGTTGTAATCGGTTTCGTCGTCTAAAAAGCTCCCTAATAATTCCGGTTTGTGTAGTAAGTAGTCAGTCAGTCAATGGCATGAAAAACGGTCAACAACTTCTAATTCACTAAAAGATGACGTGACGTTTAATTTGAAAATATTTCTATTTTATTTTTGTTATTCTTTACATGGTAGCCCTTGATTTCAGTCTCACTCAGTAACTGATGTTCAGTCAGTAACTGATGATGCAATCTAAGATCGAAGCAGGCTAACTTGTTAGGAGGAGGATGAAAATCCACACCCCTTTCAGTTTCTACACGACATCGTACCGGAACGCTAAATCGCTTGTCGGTACGCCTTCGCGGTCGAAGCCTTCTACCAGCCAGACCTGAATCAATTAAGAAAACCTTAATCGGCCCAGCCGGGAATCCAACCCAGGACCTCCGTCTTGTAAATCCACCGCGCATACCACTGCGCCACGGAGGTCGTCAAAAACATAATTATAATTAAAAATAAATTAAAACAATATATAAAAGAAAAATCGATTCTATTCTTCTAACGAACGAACGAACAGCAAAACATTGATCCATTAATTGAATATTCTGTGTACAGATTATAATTATTATTTATTCTTGTTAAATTTTATTGATGTGTGAGTTTACCTCGTCCCCCTCTAAAAACGACAGACAATTTTGTTGCTGCATTTGGGTGCGATGCATTTCCATGTCTAATTCCTCTATGTTAATTAAATAGAGTTTGCAGAAACACAACACAAACGACATAAAAAGAACCTTAAATACCCCAAGCAGACATGAGTCACAAACCATTTTGAAAAACAAAGATTGAGTTTTATGGGTATTAATATGCATTTATAAAATTAAATAAGAGCTTTAATTAATTTTATAAATCGTATTATCGTATTATCATATCAAAAGAAGAAAGATTCAAATGATGTTTTCTTTTATTATAATGTGAATAAAATATTTCATTTATTGCAGAATTACCTTAAACTATGATTAATGTTTTGATTTTGTATTAAGTGAAAGAAGATTTGAGATTTGACAGTTCACACTTCACAGCACAGAACACTACTTTATTTTTTGTCTGTGACTAATACTTCTACTTCACAGTATTCGTTAACTAAATCCAGTTTGTTGTGCGTATTTTCTTCCCTTATAATTTTTGTTATTTCATTTTGTTCTCGTTTCGTTGTTATTGTTTATTATTGTTATTTGTTGTTCGTTTACTGTTTTTAATTTTATTTAGTTTAGTACGAAATTAAATTAGCACTTTAAATCTTAATATTTTACAAATAGAGGCCTAAATTGAAAAGTAGTGTCCTAACAAACTCATCAAATTCTACATAAAAACGTATATCTAACAATAACCCACACTACGAGAAAACGAGTAAAAACTACTTGTCAAGTTTTTAATTGACGCCTATAATCGCGTACATAATTTTCATAGTCAAGCTACAGTTTTCTATTAGTAATTGAGTTACAGATAGAAGGACAGACGGACGTACGTATGGGTATCTTCAAGTCAAGAGTGAATAGGCATCTTCTAGGCAAGCGCGTTCTACCAAAGGCTGCCTCATAGCTTACAATCTAGCGTACAGCTAAGCGGTGCTTGCTTATACATAATAAAAAAACAAAACTATAAGGGTTCTTTATTGACCACGGAACCCTAAATATAAGTGAAACATTATCTGTTCGATAAATAACAGTTTATAGGAATATAAAATATAAAAAAAATTGTCTATCAAAGGAAGTTTTATTTCATGACAATATTCGTGAAAAATGCTTTAGTAAAATGTTGAGCACCCCTGAATCATATGTTTTTGTTTATTTACATTGTTTAAAATACCTACCCGATCTGACTATAGATATCAAGCATCACAACCTTATTGTCATGTAGCAGTGACCTGACACTGCAACAATTTGCACAGTTAGTGCACTCTAATGAATACAATATAAGAGAGAAGGAAATACCTCAACTTCTTCATCCCCGGAGGCTTCCTTTGCTTCGTCATCCTTCCCATTGGTGCGACTGGCGTCAGATGCAACAGACTGGCTCCTGATCACAACCAATTGCAATATAGGTACAACTAATGTAACAATTAAAGTTATCTTATTATATTCAAATTAAATTATAACATGACAATTATCTGGGATGATATTCAATGACTATTGCCACAGGACTCAGATGGCATGATGGCCTTTAATTAGAATTCATATAATTTTATATTCACTTACAATACCAAAACCACTATGATTTTAAGATACTAATTAGTTCATACCTTGAACGAGATCGCGACCGAGATTTCGATGGAGATCGCGATCGCGATCGAGATGGGGACCGTGACCTAGAGGGTGACTTTGAGGGGCTTCGGCTCCGGCTGCCGCGACTACCAGACTGCGAACGGGACCGAGAACGGGAGCCCGACCTGACCGAGCGGTTCGATCGGTTCGAGCGGTTCGAACCAGCGCTTCGTCTCGAGCGATTCGATGCAACACTGCCAGCGTCAGAGCCGCTGCCGGAATACACGCTGCCCTCTGAATCGGACATGATCAATTCACTGCAATTTAGATATCATAAGTGTTTATTACAGAAGCATTAATATTTAAAAACTAATTAATATTTTCAGCGAAATCCGCTTTACGTCGATATCAGCAAACGTGACAAATAGTGTTGTGCACAAGGTGTTTTCTTTTTTATGACTTGACTTGACAACTTGAAAATTTGAAATTAAAATTAAATCCGATTGGAGCTCGATATAAAATCGAATTAGTACGAATTTCAAAATGAATTTAATAGGACGAACTATTTTTTTAATAATAAAGTTAGTTCCTTCTTTTATTCAAATGTTAATTGATTTTAGTAAAACGTCGAGTAAAAATAATTTAAAATTGTCAGTTTAATTTGCAGCCTGCTGCCTGGGTCGAAATGACCTATAAAAATAGAACGTGGCTAGTTGCCGCCCTACTAAAACTTATAAATATGCACTCGTCATCCTCACACACTAACAGGGTCACAAGCAATGACATTTTATACTACATGTCTACATGTTACATGTCACCGCAAAATTTAGCTGAATTTAGCTACTCCACTAAGTGCACGCATGCACAATTTTGTGTTAAATTCCATTCTATATTTAAGTAGGTACATACAGTTATTAAAGTTCCTAAACACACAACTCGACATTGTAATTTGTATCTGTATATTTAGGTATTAATTGTTATAATAACTTTCGTTGTTCTCAATAAAATGTGGTTAATCAGCCGCTTTTGTTTGCCTCAGTTTTTATGCGCTAGTGACATATCTCTCTTATGAAACTTTTAGTTACAAAACTAAAAATTACAGGAGTATTGGTAGATCAATACATGCATTTTTTAAGTCTCAAGTTATCACATAACCGTTTATGATTGCATTGCATAAACTCTATCTATTAAATCTGTTAACTTCAGTTAAGATCGCGGTCAAGGGACAAGTCGATTCAACTTTGAAGTTAAAGTTAGTCAATCATCGATTTGTCTATGTTAACTTCAGGTCTAATCGAGTTAATTCCAATTTTTAGCTTCAACTATTCCGATTCCAATTTTGAACAAGTCGCACCCTAAATCACAACACTAGCAGAAACCACAGATTGTATCATTCGCTCCACAGGTAAAATAAACTTTTTTTAATTATAAAATGAAAATGTGATTTAAAATTAAAATCAATGATTACGCTTACGCGTAAGTTATTCGAATCCATTTCCATATTATTTGTGAAATTTAAAAAGATAATAAATTAATGAATTTTATCATATAGTCTATGATAGGAACAGCCAATAAAAATAAATCTATTCTTTCTTTTGTCTATTGATTCGTTGCTGCCCCACCGACTGATGTGATTTTTTTGTAAAAATTACAAATGTGATAAAATTGCCTGAATATTACATAAAAATCGCAGAACGTGTAAAAATAGTGTTTCTATACAGTTCCCCATTTTATCAAAGATATTTTATTCGTACGGCGCGATGGAGTGACAACCATCGTTTCTCGTCGGATGTGAAATAGCTTTCGATCGTATTTTCGCACGTCCTGCAGACAAACAATAGGGAGTTTTTGCTGCAGGATTGTCGATCTGTGTTGTTGTGCAAGTGCACTGGGTGTTGCGACTTGTGGGCAACTGCAGCGCTGTTGCAGTGCGGTACGGACTGCGGGGTTCGTCGCGACATGTATCAGTGAGGCCAGGCCCCAGGGTTTGGTCATGTTGGAGACGCGGTCGGTCCGCGCCGCTGACTCGGTGTGGGCGAACAAGCCGCTGCCGGCGCCGCACGCGATGGCCAACTCCAGGCACGGAAAGAACACCCAGGTAATGTTTACTGTACATCTGGATATCTATACCTCCCTAGATCTCGATGGACAGCGGATCCTAGCCAATTTGTCTCTTATCTGAGTCAAATAATGTTAGATGTAATAAAACTAGATATCATCTTGCTGTAGAGCACTCAAGTTGTTTAGAAATTCAGTCAGTAGAATTAAGATAGCTTCCACTTTGCATTCCTATTCATATATTCTAGTCTAGACAGACAAACCCAACCAATTTTATCTGATGATAAAACAGATAAGAGAAAAGGAAGAAAATGTAGTAAGTTTATGCTTTATCTATTTATTGGAAAAAATACTAACTTTCCTATTAGTAAATTAACCAACATGTCTCTTATCAAAATCTAATAGGCATATAAAATTCTTGTATCACTGTGTTTGTTACAAAAATCCTCGGAAATGGCTGGACCAATTTTCATGAACTGTAATGTCATGTAATGAATGTAAGGTAGGTCTGAGAAAAAGCCATCATCTATTTTTTCATACCCTGAGTGATGAAAATTGACCTGAAAATGTTTATAAGACAAAACAATGTTCATGGGTCAGCTACTTAGGTGTTCTTTATTAATCTTACTTAATTAAAACAATTATTAAGTACTTGTGCTGTGAAAACATTTTAAGTACATAAAATAATCACTATATAATCAGGTAAGATAACCTGGCATGAGTTGAAAATCTGTTATAGTACATGGTTTATGCACCAAAGATGAGCAGTTTTAGGGTAGAAATGCAGTCAGCATTGTTGGCACTCATCCAGAAGTCTGTAGCTTATACAAAGTTAAAGTAATAATTTAAATTAGTCAAACGGTTTATTTTAAAATTTTAGTGCCACAAATACATTACCACAGGTAATTCATACAAATATACAGTTCAAAGATATATTAAATATACTTAGCTAAAATCAGTTTGTTCTATTTATTCTTTTCAAAGCACAAAATTTGTCTATTCATACAAAATTATAAATTTAAATAATAAATTTTTTAAATAATTTAATGGATTGTTTTTTTGATTAAAATTTTTTAAACCAAATATTATGGGAAATCACTTATGGAATATTATGATTGTTGGATTTAATTAATATCACTTTAGTTGTTAATTCATAGAGCTTCTGCTCTATGAATTAACTAATTAATAAACTTAACTTAATTAATAAAATCAATGCCAATATTGAAATTCAAATAGATTCCCTATCCTATGAATTTGCCAAGGTTCTAAAAGTATAGTTACACCATTGCATTCACTATACTTTTAATTAATTACACAGTTTACAGTTTAATGAGAATGAATGAATGTTGTATTAAACAGACAAGACACACAGATGTATGTGTGTAATTACACAATGAATGCTAATGTTAATTGGCATCATTTCCTCTGCTCTCACTTAGTAGTAACCTTCCTTACTTCCTTGCACTCTGTGTAGAACTGTATATTGGAGTGGGTGGGGTATGAAGGTTTTAATAATTTAATATATTTTTATATATGCCTGTGTTACTGAACGCTCATTAATGGAAAAACATTATTTAAATTGATGGGTTAAATTTTAAATAAATTATTTAAGCAATTATTTCTGTAGGCAGGATAAATGTGTCATAATAGGCATATATGGATTGGTACAGGAACCATGATTGTGTTTATTTAAATTTATATTTATTTGATTATTTTACAAAACAGGTCAAAATTTGAACCTCTCAAAGATTTTGCTAGGACTAGCCTTTTAAAAAAATTCTAAAGTACACCACATTTACAGTATGATATATATAAAATACTGAAGTACATTTTGAATGAATTTGGTATTTTAGTCTCAAGACTAAGTTCAAAAGTTTGCTTGAGTTAGTGATATATAGTTGATGTTTGCTTTTAATTTAATTAATATGATTAAGGCAACATGATGAATGAGGGTTAAAAGTTACTCTGCATAGTACTTACTAAATAATTAATTTATTGTTTTACTAATTAGTCATAACTTGTTATGAATTAGTGATATGGTATTATTTATGGTTTTACCACTGATGTGCATTTAATAATTCCATGATATTAATAATAATAAATAGACCATTGTTCATATGATGAAACATTTCATAGTGATTTGCTTTCTGTTTTGATTTCATTCTTAGTTTGTTGTGGGTTTTTAACTAGGTTATGAGTTCTTGCAGCTTTAGTTGTGTTAAAGAATAAAAAGAGATGTAACAGCTTGTGGTAGTGGTGGTATTAAGCAATTAAAATAGATATATGTAGGTCATAGCTGCGACACTAAACCATACCCTGCATGTATTTATCATTGTTTTCTGAATTGCCTTAGAATATGGCAGTCATTCAGCTTTATGCACTACTAGCAGAAGGTTGCGGTTTCACCCGCGTAATTCCCATTCATGTGAGAATAGGGGGACAAAATATAGTGTATGTTGCCCCCCTTTAGCTTTGTATTGATGAAAGAATATTTCTAGTTTATTTGTTCCATAAAATAAAATACAAATCTTTCCTCTTTATGATACTAGTGTAGAATGTACTTGTAGATGATAGTCATTCTACCTTAAATACAATTAATTTATCTTAGTTGAACATGAAAGTGAGAGCCGTGATAGCCCAGTGGATATGACCTCTGCCTCCGATTCCGGAGGGTGTGGGTTCGAATCCGGTCCTCCCAACCTCCAACTTTTCAGTTGTGTGCATTTTAAGAAATTAAATATCACGTGTCTCAATCGGTGAAGGAAAACATCGTGAGGAAACCTGCATACCAGAGAATTATCTTAATTCTCTGCGTGTGTGAAGTCTACCAATCAGCATTGGGCCAGCGTGGTGGATTATTGGCCTAACCCCTCTCATTCTGAGAGGAGACTCGAGCTCAGCAGTGAGCCGAATATGGGTTGGTGACGACGAACATGAAAGTAAGTTCAGATTTTTCTTCACCAGGACGATGTCTGCTACGTAGTCGCGAAGTACGACTACGCGGCGCAGGGCGCGCAGGAGCTGGACCTGCGCAAGAACGAGCGGTACCTGCTGCTCGACGACTCGAAGCACTGGTGGCGCGTGCAGAACGCGCGCAGCCAGTCCGGCTACGTGCCCAGCAACTATGTCAAGAAGGAGAAGCCGTCTCTGTTCGACAGGTGAGTTTGTGCATGAGTGAATGTTTTTAATAAGCTGCACCTGCAGAACGTGGTGCACTGCAGCGTGCGTGGTGCGTGCCAGACCCAGACTCACGACTGGTGGCAGCAACAAGGATTGCATTATCATCTTGTAGAGGAAACATCTAGAGCAGGTCCCAGGACTTGTGTGTTGGGTGTAGGTTTAAAGGTACTTTTAATAATAATAAAATCCTTTATTCAGCTAAAAAAAAAAACAAATTAAAAATCAAGAAGAAATCACAAGCTAATACTAAAACTAACAGAGCTTACAAGGCACTTAAAGATACTACTTAAATTACTAAGTTACTCTGTCTGTACTTAAATAATAAAATTATATACATATTATCAAATCATTCCAAATTTTGCAGGCTGCTTAATTAAAAGTCCCCTTAAACGAGGCAGACCTATGAAACAGACATGAAATATGAGGTTCTCCTTTTGTCCTACACTTTGCTTTCAATATACATTAACACACCTCGCCTGTACCACATTTTTTCCATGCCCACAGACATCAATTACACCACAGAACATTATCGCACGAAATTACTAAGCTGACAAGCAGCGTGACGGTGTGCACGCTGATCAACAAACTATTGAACTCAAATCAACAAACGCTTTTTTATTTATACTTTATAATTATTAATTATAACTGTTAACACCTTTCATTTTGTCCACCAGTATCAAGAAGAAGGTGAAAAAGGGATCCGGTTCGAAGACGCTCCCGTCGAACAGTTCTCCAGTGCGCGGCGGCACCGGGCCGGAGTCCCCCGGCGCGCGGCGCGTGGAGCCCACCGAGGCGCTGGGCACGGCCGTGGTGAAGTACAACTACCAGGCCCAGCAGCCCGACGAGCTGTCGCTGACCAAGGGCACCCGCATCCTCATCCTGGAGAAGAGCAACGATGGCTGGTGGCGGGGGCAGTACCAGGGTCATACCGGATGGTGAGCATTCTCAGCAGATTTTAAGGAGAAGTATTATGCTCTTTTTAGGTTTGTTACGGTTTTTACGTTCCCCAATAAATCTCGCTGTACAAATACTTAGTTACTTTGCATAGTGTATTTGCACACTAGCGGGATGCTCGCGAATTCGTCCGCCCTTGCACCTAAATCCAGCCTTCTCGCAAAATCTGTTTATAGTGGACATCGACTTACTATGAATTACCTCCCTACCAAATACTTTTCGCTTTTACATAGCGCTAAAAGATAATGAATTTCTTCCCCGCCCAGTAAGTTCCTACCGCTCCTAAGGTAGGTCTGGCATGCGCTCAACATGTCTCGTTTTGTCTTCACGAGATAATATCGTGAGTCGCATTTTAGGCTAAAAATATAAAAGTTTAATTTGGCGATAGATAGATTGAGTTTCTAAGCTAAAATACAATTTTGAAATTACTTTCTGTCTGTCTGTTTATTCGTTCACAATAATATTAAGTTCCACTGTAAGGATTTTATTGCAGTTTTGACGAGAAGTTTTACTCAGTTTTATAAGTCCAGAACTTCTGAAGAATGGTAAGAAATTCAGGAAAAACAGAATTTCCTGGATCGAGTTGAGTCGGTCAGTTCTATATAGCTTTTATAGTAAGCTAAATGTGACGTATTCAAGGTTCCCGTCAAACTACACCAGTGAAGAGGGCGACAGCGAGGACACCGTGCACACGTACGCCATGGCGGAGAACGTTCTCGACATTGTGGTGAGTGTGAGTGACTTGTCTACTACTGATACAGATACACGCAACACACTGCACATCTAATAGTACATTATGATATACGTGCGCTAAGTTGAAAATACAGCCGAGGCGATATTGCAGCTCGAGCCAAAGGCGAGAGCTATAGTAAGGAAGCAGAAGCGCTCATAATTATCAAATAATCAAAGTAATTATCAAATATCAAAGCACACGTATATCATATGACGTTTTATAGCACATTTGCGAGGAAACACTTTCTGATAACTAATTTGCATCTTTGCCTGTTTTCCATATAATGACATTTTGATATGCTTGTTATTTTTGCACAGATAACGAAGTGCGCACACCAGTTGTTTTTTTTAGACAAATGTACCAAAAACTTTTGTGATTCTGATACAGATAAATGGTTGACATTTATTGTCAAAATTATTGTTAAAATTAAAAAATTAAATGGCTTTTTATTATATTTTATCTTACAAAGTTAATTTTATTCATAAAATATTGGGCACTTTTCTGACATAAATGCCGTTACACAGTGTTTTATGGGTCTATAGAGTATATACCTTATCTGTCTTGTTCATAGATCATAGGTAAAGTAATTCAGATTATACCTAATACATACATAATATTAAATGAAATCGATACTGTAGATCATTGAGCAGCTGCCACAGTGTGCGCGTGGTGCCTGTGACGTCACGCGCACACTGTGGCGCTGACGTCACGCTACAAGCGCGGCTGTCCGCAGGTGGCGCTGTACTCGTTCACGTCCAACAACGAGCAGGAGCTGTCGTTCGAGAAGGGCGACCGGCTGGAGATCATCGAGCGCCCGCCCTCCGACCCCGAGTGGTACCGCGCGCGCGACAACCGCGGCCAGATCGGGCTCGTGCCGCGCAACTACCTGCAGGAGCTGGCCGACTACCTCACGCAGCCCTACAGGTCTCCTCTCCAGCTATGTACCCTGAACACTGCACAGATCGGGCTCGTGCCGCGCAACTACCTGCAGGAGCTGGCCGACTACCTCACGCAGCCATACAGGTCTCCTCTCCAGATATGTACCCTGAACACTGCACAGATCGGGCTCGTGCCGCGCAACTACCTGCAGGAGCTGGCCGACTACCTCACGCAGCCATACAGGTCTCCTCTCCAGCTATGTACCCTGAACACTGCACAGATCGGGCTCGTGCCGCGCATTTACCTGCAGGAGCTGGCCGACTACCTCACGCAGCCCTACAGGTCTCCACTCCAGCTATGAACACTGCACATAATTCAACAAAATCGACGATAATAATAAGCAAATAGATATCTACATGGTTTTTGTTAAGGTCATTTGCCAATAACATTATGTACCTACTCGTAGTTTTAACCATGAGGAAGGGAAGTATAATTTTTCCATAGGTTTTTTCCCGATATAATCAAGGAAGGTCGGGGAATACTACTAAATTCGTAGTATTAAGACTAAGGTCACTTAAATGTACCACACGACTGAAGTACAAATTCATTAGCTCTCTTTCGTCCGTTCGTAACTGTATCCCGCCAGGTTCTTGAAGAGTGCAATTTGGGACTGTTTCAAAGTTGTCTAATAACGCCATCTACTGGTGGTTTAAAATAACAAACACTGTTTCACTATGTCTGTAGATGTCAGCACGCATCTTATAAGTTTCGGCCGATTATACATTTTGTGACGTATGCACCACCTTACACACCAAGTCAAGGGTGCGTAAAAGAGTGTTACTTAAAAAAAATGTTGCAGCGAGGCGACGGAGGGCGGGTCGGGCGGCGCGGCGGCGGGCGGCGGCGCGGGCGCGCGCGGGGGCGGCGCGGTGGGGCGCGCGTGGTACTACGGCGCCATCACGCGCACGCACTGCGACGCGCTGCTCAACCAGCACGGCCACGACGGGGACTTCCTCATACGGGACTCCGAGACCAACGTATGTGCTTCAGTACATGAGTCTGACGAAATTCAAAATTCATTTATTTCAATTAGGCTTGGCAAATCTTGCTTACCAAGCTTGAAACGTCAAATTCTTCTTCTTCTTTATTTGTCAAGTTATGCCATAATTTAATTTAATGAAATATTGTGAAATGACGGAGCAGCGACAGAGATTGTACCATCATTTTATGGTAGAGGAAACACCTCGAGCAGATCCCAGGACTTGTGACCTTGGGTGTAGGTTTAGAATTCATTGACACTCACCTTCCCTGCCCGACATGTTCTCCATTCCCACATTAAATAATTTATGATCAATAATTACAACATTAAAACATCAATTCTTACAACACAAAACATTATTAATAATTACAACAAAACACTATTGCATAAAGTCACTAACGCGATCAGCAGCGTGACGGTGTGCACGCTGCCTAACAAACTTCGTGCATATAACTCCCCTCCACAATAACATAAATAATAATTAATTGTAAGACCATCCATAATCGAGGAACTCGTAACAATTTCGTAAAGATTAATCGACCAATAACGGACCAAACTGGAAATATCCTCCATATATTCAGTAGTTTTGGATGTTACCTGCCAATTTAGAATATATTACATTTTACCTTCACATATAGCCCAGTCATTTTAATGCACAGCTACATTAATTCCCATAACTCTGAAAATTGGTATATATGTTCAAAACATTATTAGAAATGGAATTTAAAAAGTCCTCATCAACCCCATACCTGTTAGGTTCTACATGCTACATGCGCGTTAACTTTAATTTGTTTGTTGATTCCTCATCGAGTTTGGCTTTGTAGTATACACAATTATGACTGGATACCTACTTAGTTTTAACAAATAATGTTTTTAGAAAAGTAACTATCATCTCTAAAATTATAGGTGGGCGACTTCTCCGTATCACTGAAAGCTCCAGGCCGCAACAAGCATTTCCGCGTGCAAGTTGAAGGCAACCTATACTGCATCGGCCAGCGGAAATTCACAACGTTAGATCAGCTAGTTGCACATTACCAACGAGCACCTATTTATACAAACAAACAAGGAGAGAAACTATACCTCGTGCGTCCGCTGCCGCGCGCGGCGGCGAACTGCTGAGCGGAAACCGTGCGAGGCTTTATATACGACCTCCTGCACGCGGACGAACGGATGCCTTAGACATCTCGCACACTCGTGATACGGTCACATCGTTTGCGTGATTATGTGAAGCTCAAAATGTGTGGATACAGTGAATAAATAAATGTTTAGTGTTAAAATATATCACCAGTGCGCGTCTAGTCTATAGCTAAGGAGAAGTGTCCTCTAGTGGAGTGTGTCTGGACAAGAGCCGGGAGCTATCACATGTTGGTACAGTGGTGATGACAGCTGTCAGTACTGTTCCTGACTCCACGCTCTAGGTGTGACTCGGTCAGGGCTTCAATAGGCAGTTGCTCCAATTTCTTGGAAATGAAATAGAATATTGAGCCGAGAGGTAAGCGCTTTGTTTCCTATAGAAATAGGTACTTATTAAGTTTGTCCAAGAAATTATAGTGAATGCTGGTTTAATGGAATCGAATACATTGTTTCTAGTCTTTTGTGTATTTTTTTTTACAATTTATATAATTAGATGATAAGTATAAACATAACACTTCTGTTTAAAATGATACTCAATCAAACTACTGTTAGGTAATAAATATTAATATATAATTTAAATTTAGTTAGGCCTAATGTTAAAATTAAATATACCTACAATTTTTGAGGAAATCGTATTTAAATATATGAAACGATGTATTCATTCCATTTTATCCATTTAAGTTTGCTACTTTTGTAGAACTTAGAGTGGTTCACCGCCAGGTAATAAATGGATAATCCATAAATCTTAGATTTTGTAGGGAAACTTTATCACAGGACTGTAACTTTATGAACAAAACTGACATGTATGTCGACGTTGAAGACATAATTTGCTAATATTAATGTTATACATAGTAAATGATAGTGCATGTCATGAGAAACTGTATAACCAGTATAGAGAACCAGTGATTTAACATTAGGTAAATAAACTTGACGAACAACGAAAAGCAAGTTATGGTTAAAAATTCATATGATGTGGTTATGAACATTGTGACAGATAATGATGACTGTCTTGTTACCTGTCACTTAATATGTGTCAATTATATTACATGAAACATTGTAGTAAAAACGAAAATTTTGACATTGAAATTGCAAGGTACAGGTAAAAGTGAATGATATGACAGGTAACAATGACCATGTTGTTACTTGTCATATGTGAAGGTAAAATGTAACATATTCTAAATTGGCAGGTAACATTGAAAAATATTTAAAGTTGTTACTAAAAAAATGTTCATCAAATGGGATATAGTCAGCTGGCATCCCGGTATAGTTATGTACGTAGTTTAATATGGTGTTGATGCAATGCCGAAAATATAATAATTATAATAATAATAAACCAAAAATCTGCTTTGCATTCTCTATTGTATAATTATTATTAATAATAAGGGCAATTTCTATATATCATATAATTTGATAAGTAACATAGTGTAATTTTTAAATGATTTTTTATAGTTAATGTGCGTTTTGTGTAATGTACTCATGGTCCCATTATTTAGCTGATGTACACAATGAATATAATGTATAATTACTATATTACGAAACAAGTAATAGCAAGCTCACAAAATGTACACAGATTTTGATTGTCCAATCAAAAAGGTGCTAATTCAGTATTTGCACAAATCCTAAAGTGATTTTTTTATTGCCATTATTGCTATTCAATTTACATTGAATGGTAAATATAATGATTGGTGTACAAACTGAATTAGCACAATGTATCTTGATTGCATTTTTGTATTCAAATGCACAATCACAATTTTTTGGTTTTGGTCCAAGCGTACATGATCTATTTCATAAAAAGTGTCAATTAAAGTTTATAAAGCCGACATTCTCTAGCTGATTTTCATACTTTTTTATGTAGCACTAATAATAACTAGGGCTAGTAGTAATAGCTTTCAGGTTAGCTGCTTAATAAAGCAGCTGGCTACCTCAGTGGGATCATAAATAGTGTTTCCATACATATTTTATTCTGCATAGTGTTTCTCTTTTGAGTTCCCACAAATCCTTAAACGTTGAATGACTTTGGTAGGTTGTGCAAAAGCTAGATATAATGATGCACAGTACTATCAATTTTATAATCTAGCTGTATAAATATTTGAATAATTGATTTAGCAGTAATACAGAAATGTTTAAGCAGTTTGTTTTTTTATACATACATAACTAAATAACTTCTGTCACAGATATACAGGTAAAAATGAACATGTTTTTACCTGTCAAATTCTTGAATCTGTATTTTCTGGAAACATTTAAATTAACCTTTGGATTGATCATGAACGCTTTGACTTTAGTTCTTAAGATTCTGTTCCAACAATTAGACAAATAAAGCGAAATACAGGTAATTGTGAAAATGCAATGTGATGTTTGACTACAATTTCAAAGTCACTCTCAATGAAAACAGATAGGAAATGACAAAATAGATGGGAAATGGGAATTGGTAAGGAACAATAGATGACTTTTGAATGTGATTTTATATCACATTTGTCACAATAATTGAACATTTTTATGGATTTATACACCCATGTATAACTATTCAGAAAGTTACATGAAAATGAGTGTAAAAAAACATACAGATTTATGAAGATAAAACATAAATACTAAGTGCATATATTTTTTTTAATTAATTTCAATAAATACCACCTTAATTATTACAATTGTTTTTTTTTTACAGATCGACTAGGATTTCATATTATTAGTAAATTATTAAAGGTATGGGATGTCATAGGTAATAAAATCACACACATTTTCATGTGATTGAGTAAAGTACCTATCTAGAGCATAGGTCACACATTTTGTATACATTATTAATACTTTTAGTGTATTATTATGTATTTATTTTGCAGCACATGGTATTTTTCATTATTATGTCTATCAAAACATTAAATCCAATTATAATTTTTACAAAGAAAGCTATATTTTCACGAAATATCATCATTTTTAAAGTAATGTACTATATTATTGTTATGAAATTTAGTTACCTTGATGGGTTTTTTGATTGTACCCCTTTTTTATGTTCTACAATTTTAAATCATTTAGCAGTGATTAATGTAATTTGACTATATGAGTTTACAATTTGATTTGTACATGTGTGTAGTGGGCTTACAATGAGTTGGCTAATCCCATATGGCAATGAATGTATGCCGTAAGTTCAAAATTATCTATTACTGTAAACGCCCACGTTTGGACAGAGGTCAAATAATGATAACTTGTCACAGGTAACTTTAGGGAATTTTTATATGTTTTTATCACAACTTGCAATATTTAATTTCTTATGACATTAAAATAAACAAGAAATTTATAATTGGAAAATAAATCTTTTTCTATTGTTTATTATTCGTTGACACATAGATAATTTTTTTTAATTATGTATGTATTTACTTTTTTATTTTTAATATAATGCTGGTAGTCTAAAGTTGTTGTCCTGTTGGAATCTCAGATCAGCCTCGACACGTGACTGATGCTAGTCAACACGCCTGCATCACAATCTTCGCTTTTCCAAAACTACCTTCCCTTCGTTATATCCGTGTTTAGTTATCTCGAGAGCTGTTGGAAAATTTCGAGTAGGTGTTTGATATATTTTTTTTTGCAATAAATTAATAGGAAAACTCATTTCATAATAAATTTTAGACTTGTCAACCTGTGGACAAGGTGCTACACGGTATTTTTGATGGCTTTGTCTGACATTATAGCAGACAGGTATTTAGTTTAAGAAACATAACAGGTAAATTAATTCATGTACAGACTGAATCAACAGAAGGTAAAGTCCTACAAACTCTGGATAGCATTGTTATCAAACACTTCTCTAGAATATACCATCAACTCTTCATAATTTTCCTCATGATAATCCAAATACGTACACTATTACAACTAAACAAGCGATTGGTAACAGTTTGTATATCTTCTATCTCTTAATCGTAATGATTGTTTAAGAGCTAGTGGCAAAATATCCACTATGTTGATAATATTACACACACAATATTTAAATTGTTTTATTTTTAAATCTGCCATAATTTAATTAATCAGTATGTTTTATTTTAACATGCGTATTCTTCCAATGTGTTCTATAATTTAATATGATTTATTTAAGACATAATTTTATTGTAAACTTGCTTTTATGAATTCAACTCTACTTTGATATTAAGTGTTTAATATTTACATTTAATTTACCCTTGGCAGCTATTGGGTTGTTTTTGTTTGTCGTAGTTATTTTATAATGGATTATTTTCGCCATATTTGTCCGAAACTACATAAATCATGCAGTATTTTGTTATTTTTGTAATATCTTCAAAGATTTACTTTTTGAAAGAGTTGGTGAAAACAAAAATATTTGTTCAATGTTCATACATTTTAATAAATTAATAAAAGTATAATTTTAGAATGTATATACACTTGAATAAATTCTTTGTCAGCTCTTAGATTATACAGGTTGTGTTATTTTAGTTTCTTTTAACATGAGTTCTCTGATCCCTTTAGCTAGGTTTTTATGAACATAAGAAACCGTCTAATAAATAATTTGCCTTTTAGTGATTCCAAAAAATTACAATAGGAACTCGTCCACAAATAATAAAAAAAAACACAAAGCGACTGAGACCCTGTAACAAGAGTATTATCAAAATGGGACTATTTATTTTTCTACAATGACTTCTTTTGTGATTGCTATAGACAATTGTGATTAGGATAGCCATCTTTGATGTTTATTATTAAGTATTTTGTATTTTGAAACTATAGTGTGAGTATTTTCATTTTAATGTATTAGACAGTCAACACACATTTCCAATTGTAACTTAAAAATTCAAAAATTTCCAAAATTCATTTATTTCAAGTAGGCTCAGTTTACAAGCACTTTTGATACGTCACTTTATTTTGAAAAATATGTTTAGAATATAGGTAGAATATATATTAACTTGCTTTTTGGTTATTATTGAAATGTTTAGTGTGTGGCTATCCTAAAGGTGTATTCAAATATATCGGAGTCAGAGCTATCGGAGCTTGTATTTGAAGTGAAGTATTTTAGGAGCTTTTCAATTGTGATCCGAGAAATAGGATTTATATTTTATTCTTGATTTTTTTACATAGTTTCATCATCAAAGTTTTATTCTTTTTCCTATAAAACAGTCCCTGTTAACTACATCCTGTTCGTTTTTAATATGATTTTAGTGTTTGTTGTAAAGGAGATGGTCCAAAATTGTATTGGATCAGTCATGTACCCTTGCGAAAATAAAATATTTTTTTTAACTATTTTTGTTTATACTAATTACGAATTTACTTTCATTCTTTCGAAATAATATTCATTCTCTCCCAAGAAATGCAACAATAATATTGGGTAAGAATGGCGGATTGATGACGTTTTCAATGCAGTAGTCGATTTGACGTTAATTGTTGTCAATTGTCATGCCATAGTTGCTTAAGGAAGCCATCTTGATTTATCTCAAATACTTGGGTTTTAATTTCATTTATTTCTTTTTATTTAGTTAGATTTATTCACTTTAAATTAATATATGTACTTTAAATCAATGAATAATAATCAATTGATTCTCTGACGAAGCTATTTTCGTAGCATCCCATTGACTCAAATGTTAAATGCAAAAACACCTAATTCCATGTCTAACTCTGATATGTCTGAACATACCAAGAAGCAATGCAGCATGGATGTTGTGTATGCGACATAGCATTAAGATGGAACACTGTACAATAGCGTGTAGGTTTATCCATTTATTTTGTGATACGAGCATTGTTAACTGGCAAGCATTTACAGATACAAAAAAGTTATATTTTTCTTAAACATTTTTTTTTCGCGTCATCTAGACGATCGACGATACTTTTCCAGATGTATGCGAAAATTCGGTCGATTATAGTCAAGTGCAATTAGGTAAATAAGAAATGATTGAACTCGGTTATTGTGAATGGATTTTAATGATTTTTTAAATTAATATGTAAAAAGTGGGTATACCGAAATTCCGCATTTGTCTGGGAGAGGCTTTAATTATTATTATAATGTGATACATTTGAGTTTACGTACGTTCATGGGTTAATTGCGCAACATAATTACAATCGTATTCAATATTTGCTATGTTATATCGTTATCGCTAGTTTTATTGTAGCTTTAATGGATAAAAGGTGTCGTTCATTTAATTGCTTTCAGTTGCAATATCTATTTAAGCTATTAGACCTTACACCTATGGAAGAGGAAAGAAATCGTTAGTCATAAAAAATTACTAATGATCTCTTTCTAAACAAAGTCTTGTATATTTTAGTTTAATTAATCTAGTCCTACATAATGAATAATAATGGTCTTGTCATGATTTGTATGACGTTCATCTTCTAACATATTATTTCTGATTTGTAATGTCGAGAAACTGCTTGTATAGATTGTTTAGTGTGTATCGTATGTCACAAATCGCGAATCGTCAAGTCGATTGCAATTACGTGGCGCAATTAGCCCCACTGAAGTTTGCAAGGCATATCCCAAAGCGGAGGGATCGTAAGTTACTAGATCTTTTGGATGTATTTAATACGTTTTATACTCGATATTGTAATTAGTGTTGTAATAAAGGTGAGCACACACTGGCGGCGGAGCACGTGAAGGAATCATTTTGCTTTGAGTACATTTTGGAAGGGTTGTTGCTACCCACATTGGAGTAGCGTGGTGGGTCTAAGTCATATCTATAGGAATAAGCCCTGCAGTTGGCGATAAGGATGATGATTTATGGGTGTAAGTAGATACAATATGATGAATTTGTATTACAATGCGTTGCGGTCCGTCACAGTGTGCGATTACCTTAAAGATAAAAACTCACGTAATTTAGACATATACTAGGAACAAAATAGTAGTATAGGGTGAAATACACGTAAAGGCGGGGCCACACTGCACGCGGGGCGGTAGCGGAACGGCTTGTATCATGACAAATCCATATAAGGGTTATAATTTTATTAACAACATATTATATTAATTTTATGATTGTGTTTATGTATTTTCCATTGTAATATTTAAATCAATACTGATTTTGATGATAAAACGCCGATAGATACGAATAAAATCATATTATAACAACACATTAATAAAACCTCTTTTTGGAAGTTGGTTAGAAAGTTCAGCTATCTTTTTTTTATTCGCGTAATAATACATTTAATTTGAACTACAAATAAAAGCCCCCATTCTCAGGAGAGTTTTTTAACGGACGTTAAAAAAAAGCGTTCAGATACCTACAACAAATGCATTCCCAAGAATATGTTCACACGACAACGTTTTTAAAACGTGTGTAAATATATATATATATATATATATACCAAAAGTTCTCTAGGTAGTTTTTCAGGAAAATAGAACTGTTTGATAATCTCAGTCTATTCTATTAATTTTCTACGAAGAATATTGAGTGCCGCGCCGATACCGCTCCTTCGCTGTAGCGTCTTAAGCGAACATCTTCCGTTGCAACTTTTATATCGCTTCCGCTTCTCATTCAAACAGTCTTCCCAATCGTACTCGTAATAATACTTATTTGTAGTGCTAGGCTCTAAAATTGATTTATATCGCGCATATTGAATATCACGGAAGCGAAGGATTCTAACATTGATACTAAGGAAGCGAAGGATTCTGAATTTTAAAATTCAGAATCCCGAGCGTTGCGGTGGTTTCAACACTATGAGATTAAATTATTCAGCCGTGAGCAAAACACTACTTTTCATCTCACTAACAAATTTAACTAAATGTAAAAAAATGTCGCGTCGATTTTTAATTTAATACAAAGAACAATGTAATGGTATGATAGTAGTGAGATAAAAAAATATTTTACGTGGGACAAGGCCACTGACCTCTGCGTTCGGCCATTTGCATTTTAATGTTCTGACGTATTTTATGTAGTTACGCCATCAGTAAGTAATAAAATTATAGTCTGGTTTGGGTTCTGATTTAAAAGCATTGTGTGTGCAACATTTGTACAATTTCATATCGAGCAGAGTGTTCAAACTTAACAAAGTCAGTTATTATGTGCCGTGTAGAGACACTGCATTTGTTCTTTTTCGATAGATAGCTTATGGTAAAGAGAACGTTTAATATGAATAATTATCAAAATGAAGCTAACAAACTGCGTAAAACGAGCACTTTCTGCAGAGGTTACTTTACCTCGATTGCGGGCGTTACCTTTTTTTTAATTTATATTTTTTTATATCCGCTGTATAATACCCATACCCTTATGAGAGGTCAGTGGATGAGGTATTTGTTTTGTGTATATACATATTATAATAATTGGAAATTATACAAAAATAGTTTAATAATTATTATTATTATACGTTCGAGTGTGTGTGAATTTTGCGTTGTTTAAAAGATTTATGTGTACGAACGAAGTCGAATAAAGCTTTATTTCATAAAGACTTGCGTGGTGGTAGTGCATATTTCTCATTATTATCTTTGTGAGACAGATTCCGTGGCGTAAAAGCTATGATTGAAAATAACGTAATCATTATTAGTTTCAGTATTGTCTGTGGTTATATTATAATGATATGGCACCGTTTTATTAGGATTTGTTTACCACATTACGAGTATTACGTGTTAGTTACGCCACTGGGTATTCACTACCAGTATTACTATGCTATGAAAGATCTAAGAACTGTATTTACTAATTTCTTTCATTTTTTATTGGAAGCATTGCTATATTGTTAAAGTAATGAAAAATTAACGCTGATTAAACATTCCTACGCTTTGTATGTGCAGTCAACATCAATTTGTGATTATTTATTTTAAAAAAATGGAAATCTCCTTAATGAGTAACTCAAGTTATTTTTCTAAAACTTCGAACTGGCATTGGTGCAGAGTTTTTCTGCTTTAAATTCACATTTTGTTTTCTCGTAATGACTCATATCGAAAATTCACGACTAGTTATATAGGTAAGTTGAAGTTATAATATTTTAGTTATGTATTTTATACCTGTAAAGCATTTAATAGGCAAATAATAATAATAAATTCGTGAAGAAACCCAAATTGTAATTCATAATACATATTGCATAGAATAATTTTTAATTATTTATATTATGATGCTGACTGTACCTACATCCTTTAATATTTTTTATAATTATGTGAATTTCCAGTTTGAAGTAAAGGCTACGCAGTTATTGATGCAACACGATGTCATTTAATATAGGTTTTAAGTTTATAAAAGAGTGATTATGAGTTTTTATTTTTTATATTGCTCAACGAGGTATATTTTATATTTGTTTGTATAATCAATGTGTTTGTATGTTTTTGGTGTATAACTATAATTATAGATATATCTGATGTAACGAGCATATTATGATACCAATGTAAGGGCGGTGTATAATATTTAACATTATAATTTATTTATTAATTTGCAAACATGTGTTTTTAATTGTATCCATAATCCTTTCTTAAACACCTCCATATTAGTCGATACTGAGGATAATTTAAAAAAATGATTTTTTTTAAATATCTTTATTTACCTTTTACGCAACTTTAAAGGTATGAGTAGAGCTCAAATAGTGAGATCGCAGTAGCTTTTTTTATAACCAGGTCCCCGATAGAAGCTTGTCTAATAGCGTCGGTGTGTGAAACAGAAAGATCGTCAGCAATGTAGAAACAATGTCGTACACCTCTTTATTAAATTACTAGCTGACGCCGCGTGGTTCCCGTTCCCGTAGGAATACGGGGATAATATATAGCCTTCCTCGATAATGGGCTATCTAACATTGAAAGAATTTTTCAAATAGGACAAGTAGTTCCTGAGATTAGCGCGTTCAAGCAAACAAACTCTTCAGCTTTATAATATTAGTATAGATTACTTATACGCTATCATGACGCTATTACATTTACCAAATAGTTGTCAAAAAATAGAACATTAAATCAATGATATTTAAATATATAAATGCCTATTGCTATTGTTATTATATTGTTTTGCTGTATTGCTAAGTAAAGGCGATTTTATCCAGCATGGCTATAATATAGTCGTATCTACGCTCAGATATATTCTTTCGTTTAAAATTTTGTATTACCCAAGTATCTATCGTATAAACAAAGATTTCTGTTGCTACGAAAATAATGCTTCCTATTACAGGTTGGTATAAGAAACACGCTTAAAACAAGTCTACGTAGCAACGGCTATGCAATGCATTGATTGGTCAAATACCACGCGTTTCTATGTGTTCACCGGCGTCTACTATTGAATAGAATTGGACATTAATTTTAAGTTTTAATAATATGTTGTCGAGAAGAGAGAAGCTACTCATTCAACCATGGGAAGATCGCAGGTTTAAGGATCATAGATCTAAGGTAAGTTGAGTTTCCTAGGTAGATATAGATAAGTACCTACCTGCCTACCTGTCCAATTCAACCTCGAAAACTTCATAAATGTTTTAAGCGCAGACAAACTTAGCAAGTTTTGCACTGCTTTGCTACAATCCCGGGTTAATTAAATGATCGTCGTTAGACTGAAGAGAACTGATTAGGTAGTAGGCATAGAATTAAAGGTATTTGTACCGACTCGTAAATCTATGGGTAGTAGGCTGCTACCGAATACAGTTTTACTTATTGGCATTATCGTGTGCCTACTAGATAAGCAGTCTATTATTCGGTACCGTAACTATTATTTGGCAAAATGTCGCGGCGTTCCCGGCTCAAAGGCATACCGCGAGGTCGTGAACTCGGATGTAGATACCTAATGTAATATTAAGAAAATACCTACCTGGCTGGGGCCTCATCCAAAATGAATTTTTCACTGGCCTCTGATCTGATTTAGGTAGGTAGTAAGTTATGCCACTGTATTAAAGTATCTAAATCGTACCCTTAAATATTAGGTCGGTTTGAGGTCTGGTATGTTTTGGATCGTAACGTCCTGGGTCAAAATCAATAATGTAGGTATGAAATACCTATTTCATGTGTCGAAACCTTAGACCATTAATGGTCTAAGGTCGTAACTAATGTTATCAATTTATATATCCCGCCCCATTAAACGTAATATAGGTAAAATCAGCTCTGCCCTGCATCGACGACCGCGCGCCCGCGGCCCGGCCGCACGTGGCGCTGAAGCTCAAGAAGTGTCAGAAGGAGTTGGACCGCAAGAACAAGATCCAGAGCGACAACTTCAGTCTGCTGCAGCGGCTCGGCGCCATCATGAAGGTCAACCGGCTCGACAACCACTGGCGGAAACCCTTGCCCACGTACGTTCATTGTCATACGTAGGTCTAGGATAGGCTTAGACCATTAGTAACAGGACTTATTATTATTAATGGCCTAAGAGGATAGGTAATCTACATGTAAAAGTTGGTGGTGCCAATAAAAAAACAAAATAAGGGACTAACTGTCCTTTCCTAACCTATCATATGCTACCCAAACACAGAACAGAAAACATGGCTAGGGAGTAGGTGAGGAATGTAACCGCTTAGTCAGTGGGTACGCGTTCAAGGAATTTCAGACAGTTCAATGACAGAACGGTGACTGAGGAGGAAGATTCGGAGTGTTTCAGGTTAAATAGTTCACATTTTCAAGTTGCCTGTACCTATCTCGTTTTCATGGTTCTAAACTTTGAAATATAGTGCGACACAAAAGAGTACAAAATAAATGAGTCACTGACTACAGCGCCCTCATTTATTTTATGAACGACCTAGATCCAAAAATATATTAAGTCCTCCATACATTTACGAGTCTGTAGTTCTGTACTGATACTCTTTTAAGTCGCACTGTATATGCTTAGGTTCTTACTGGCCTTCGATTTGTTATATTTCTAGTTTCCACAAGAAAGTGGGACAGTTTTTCGACTGCGACTCCGTGCAGCGCCTGCCGCCGCCCTGCTCCCCGCTGTCCCCCCCGGAGACCCTCGGCAGCGTCAGGTGCTACGCGTGCGAGTACCGTAAGATGGTGAGATCCTTGACTGAATGCTCCAGTAGCTCAGACCAATTATAGAAGGACCTGTATCGCACTCATAGTCACGAACAAAATTGTCTGTCATTTTCTGAGGAAAACGAGCTTAGATTTGGTACATATCTTATACTAAACTAGAAGTTTTTGCCCGTTTTTTACACCATTCAACTACACAGAAAGGTATTTTTACGGAGCTCTTTAACCGACGAACACGATTACAACTATTTAACATCGATACTATAGAGACAGTTTTTATAATCGCATTAGATCGTTGATCATATTCTTTGACAGAAAAGTAACGTCAAGCGAGGCAGGTCCTATACAATAATTGGTCTGAGTCCAGTAGTCATATCACGGACCTATGAATTTATTTGGCTTTTCTTCGTTCGAAGAAAGTAGTAAAGTATGACTGATAATGGCGGTGCCTAGGAGAACATGTGAAGTCAGTTCCGATCATTATCATCGGATAGCGATCGTTCTAGTTACTACTATTGTCATTGGCGTAACTACAACACGGCACGCGGCGAATTCATTACATCCCCAGAAAAATCGTCAGTATTTTTATTAAATGTTAGATTAGGTAGGTACCTACTTAATCTTGGTTTTCTGGGGGCCCGTAGCATTTACCACCCGGCCACCCTATAGATACGCCACTGACTATTAACATTATCCTATGCGACGTAGGCGAGGCCTATGCACTGTAGTGGGCCATTAAAAATGCTCATTAAGTTATTATATATTATGTGAAAGGCCCCAAGTCCTTTAATTGGGCTATTTATTCTATTCGACTACAACTCCATACTAATAGGTACGTACCTACCTATCTAGTCTATAGTAATATTATAAAGCTGAAGAGTTTGTTTGTTTGAACGCGCTAATCTCAAGAACTACTGGTCCGATTTGAAAAAATCTTTAAGTATTAGATAGCCCATTTATCGAGGAAGGCTATAGGCTATATTTTATTCCCATATTCATGCGGAAACGGGAACCACGCGGGTGAAACCGCGTGGCGTCTACTAGTTAGGCATAAGTGCATAAGCAAGTTTGTTAGCATTTCACGGCTAAACCATTAAACCGATTTGGATAAGGTACAGAGATATTGGAGCAGAGCACAGGCTATTTTTTATCCCGATACCCGCAGGAAAAAATAATTTCACGCGAACGTCATAAAAATGTGTTCGCCGCATTGACCTCTTTTAGTAAAGGACGCACAATCATGTAGAAAACGTCACTTAAAAACTGGCCAATTTTGCTTTGGCAGTTTTAGGATTATTGATAAAGAAAATTATACAAGGCCTTTAAATGTAGTCCAATATTCAATAAAATCCCAAATTCAGAGTAAATTCAACCGTAAGCAATGAGTTTAAGGTTCAATTTGTAAATGCGACTACTTGAATTGAGCGCCAAGAAGTTGTGTTTGGCACTCCTTGAGTGGGGACATTTTTTGGTCACTGACTGTTGACTGTGCATCCACTTTTTAGTAGAAGATCAATGTTAGCCGATGTTAAATAACAATGCGGTCGACGGTACCGATGTAACTAGAAACATGACTTCGTAGGGATGCACTCTCGATTGCTAAAGTAACCATAACTTTTCTTGTTGCAGAAAAGCAAACAAGCCTTCGAGTTGGCATTCGAAAACGACGACGGCGCGATAGATTTACCACCAATAAACATGTATTAAAATTGTTTTAAACGAATTTCTTTTAGTATCTTTGAGGTAGGTAGGTAGACAGAAAACTACCAATTTGTTTACTAAGGCTAAGGCATTTAAGGCTCGATAAGTAATAAATAAAATACCATTACATTGTAATGTTTGGACAGAATTTATTGTTTACTGATATAATAATAATAAATCATTGTGTTTAATTGAAAACCATAATTTCCTAAAATGGCGCCCGCCGCACGAGGCGGTGGACGCTTTCGGTTAAAATCAAACATAAATACTATGTTATATCAAAAAGCATTTCAATCGAAAGCTGGGCCCTCGTCTCTGACATCATCGTGACACGCCAGAGACTAGTTACTGACGTCACACGAATGTAACACCGTATCGTGACACCAGATACTGTAGTCACTGACGTCACACGTATGTGGCACTATCATGACACACCAGAGACTCTAGTCACTGACGTCACACGAATGTGACACCATCGTGACACACCAGAGACTCTAGTTACTGACGTCACACGAATGTGACACCATCGTGACACACCAGAGACTCTAGTTACTGACGTCACACGAATGTGACACCATCGTGACACACCAGAGACTCTAGTTACTGACGTCACACGAATGTGACACCATCGTGACACACCAGAGACTCTAGTTACTGACGTCACACGAATGTGACACCATCGTGACACACCAGAGACTCTAGTCACTGACGTCACAAGTCGCAAATCATTTTCAAACGACAAGAGATATAAGGCCCCCAGTACACTAGTCACGTATTTCGCGGCACTTAACTTTAAAGCTATAAAATTTTTGTTTCGTCCGTTATAATTATTATACGAAATCGAAAAACAAATGAAATATTCAAACATCACAATAGAGTTGCATCACAACGAAACCGCAGCACCTATACATTATGTACACAACATACATTGATCCGCACAATTTAGCCTGAGTACGCATTCCGTACTCTAAATACATTTATATATCTTATTCGATACTATTTTATTCATAAAACCTATCCACATCATCGGATCAGTGTCTGAAGACTCGTTCCAGTCCATGGTCAGTGCTGCAGCCTTTTTGCTTAACGTCCCCCGTCGACCGACGAACGATCAACAAACGTGAACACTTCACATCAAATGATAAATATCAATTACATTTTAAAACAAGACTCGTTCGTCAATCCATCGGGTCCTAACATAATGATTCCTTAAACACCACCACATTAACGATAAACACTTACGGACAGACTGTAAAATCAATCTGTATGCAACAACCTCACGCATGAATACTGACAATCCTGTATAGTTCATCGACCGTAATCAATCAAACTCCATGACATGGAAACTGTGCATCGTGACATTACATTTGACACCAAATCATTATCCATTGATGTCACAGGAAACAAAGGACAATATTCAACAACGCAAGCCGAGTGCAGAGTACACGAACCGTACAATGGAGCAATCAATATTAATAAAAAGAAAATTCAAACATGAATTGACAATACATAACGATAGTTCGCACAGTCGGCACGGGGCTTTACCAAAGTCTAGTTAAGCTTCGGTACACTTTTCGTCGGTTTCATTCAATTTTTTTTTACAATAAAATAATTGTACAAGTTGTACGTCTCAGCAGACAGATCAAAATTCAAAAATTTTTAATCCAAAAACAAGATTTGAGCGTTAAGAAATCTCTCAGTGTAATCTTGTTCATGAAACTAAATTGGTTAGTTATCTATTATTACTTCAATAACCAATTCTTTTGTTAAAGATCAATATTCCATATATATTTGTAAGAAATGAAAACATTTGGAAGCTCCATAAAATGTCCATCTTCTGAAATGTAGTATTCATTAAAAATAAGTATTGTTAATATGTAAGGTTCTTAACTTAGCGGCCTATGATTAATATTATTGCAGTTGCAAATATGTAATTTGTAGTCTCTAAACTTGATCTTTTCGATAAGTCCATGCTTGTGTATTTCTACTTCAGTATCTGTCAAGTTTGCAGTCACACATAGAAGACAAGATTCCAAATTTTTTTAATTTAAACATCAGTATCAATATTTACTCAAGCAACACTATTTTATAGTTCAGTCAGTCGAGTGTTTCTCCAAATAATCCACATTTTGTCAACTTTCCCCTCGATATTCAAACATTATTTCATAGTCCAGTCTGCCGAGCGGTTCTTCAATAGTCTCTGAATAGTCCACATAGTAATTTGTTTTGCGAAAGGCTCTAGTCAGTTTTCCAACAGTCGGTCCGTGTAGTGAGTCGCTCAGTAGCACAGAGCGTAGGGGTGCGCGTGGCGGCAGGGGGTCGCGGCTCAGAAGCGGAAGGGGTCGCGCTGTGCGGCCGCGGGGTCGAACTGGAACCCGGCGTCGGCGGCGGCCGGCACTAGCGTCGCGTCTTCTTCCTGTGAACGACGCAAAATTACTTTGTAATATGCATTAATTTTAATGTAACAATTCTACTTCCATGTCCATTACATCTGTTATTTCAAGCCTTAATAATAGCTTGTAGTCAGGGATCCCTAGAACATTTTGTACACCTGATTACAACCTCGTTATTGATACATGTAGGAGGTTAGATTATCAAAAGTTGTTACTGACCAGATTTTTTTTTTACTATTAATTAATTAATAGTTATACAACTTAACAGGCACAATGTCCCACTGTCTCGATCCAACACTGAAATTTTGATTTCCTGGTAACTACCAGAATCAAGAATTTTCATATAAAAAAGTTGATTGTCTCATCGAGATGAAGCTACTCACGAAAAATTAGCTTGTTAGTAATCAGGTGTACAAAATATTCTGGGGATCCCTGACTATCTAGTATTGAGCTGAATGACACAAAATTACTTTGTAACATACATTAATTTTAATGAAACAATTCTATTTGTCTGTAATTCCATTATATCCATTATTTTAAGCCCTAGGGTTGAGCAGCCAACAATATAGATTTTAGGTGTGATCATCGCCCATTGAACTATGACTGTCCACTCAGATAGAAAGCATTGCTTTCTTACAATCGGACACAAAAGTTCAATAACTTCACAGACAAGCTGTTCAGGCCCAAACAGTTTTCTTGTTTTTTTTTATAAGTGAGCCCTTGACTACAATTGTACCTGATGGTAAGTGATGATGCAATCTAAGATGGAAGCGGGCTAACTTGTTAGGAGGAGGATGAAAATCCACACTCCTTTCACATGACATTGTACACGACATTGTACCCAAATGCTAAATCGCTTGGCGGTACACCTATATCGGTAGGGTGGCAACTAGCCATAGCTGAAAGCCTCCCACCAGCCATAAATAAGCTTCACAGCAGAAATAAGCATGGCGGCAATACTTTCCCAGACAGCTCTAATACTTGTAAAACTTACTTTTTGGTACAAAATTGTATGATTTTGGAGAATAATTACCTCATCAGCAAAGTATTGCTCAATGATGTCATAGGCCATCTTGTAGATCTCCACCTTCTCGTGGCCCTGCAGCTCCTCTATCTTGTCGATGCCGCCGCACTGCTCAATCATGTTGGCCACCTGGTCCACATTGTCGCCCGCCATCTTCAGCATGTTGCTGAGCCCGTCCAACACCACCTGCGGGCAATGGCGTGCACAAGGTTGTTAACTAGGGTAGGCACTATACATACAAATTAAATGAAATAAGAAATTCGTTCTACAACTGAGGGTGTGTATCGAGTCTTAAGGGTAGGCAGCACATTTATGCCTCTACTAGCGGACGCCCTCCACTTCGTCTGCGTGAAATTTAGTGAACCATGGATTTTTCCGGGATGAAAAGTAGCGTGTGTTAATTCAGAGTAAAATCCATTTCAATTCCAAATTTCAGCCAGAAACCTATGTAGTCTTTTTCTGTCTGTCTGAATGTATTGGGTTAATTTTATTTGAAAATATATTAATTAATCATGAATATGCATGTCTCAGATGGCAAGAGAGTGATTTGGAAGACATGTTACTCTTGTAAGGTAATATTCAGGTGTAACAATTCAAGATTATAAAGAAATGCATAAAAAAAGAGATAAAAATGAGAACAAACACAAAAATAATGGTTAAACTACTCACATTGATAACTTGTGTATCCTTGCATGCGAGGAGGTTGCAGAATGGCGGGATGACTCCACAGTTGATGAGTGTGGCCACTTGATCCTTGGTGCCACTGATGCTGAGGTTGGAGACGGCCCACGCGGCCTCTTTCTGCGTCTGGAACTCTCCCTTGCTGAGGTTCTCCACAATCTTGGGGAGCAGGCCCGCGTCAATGACTGCTTGCACTTGTTGCTTGTTGCCCGCTGTGATGTTGGATAAGAACCAGACTGCTTCTTTGCAGATCTTCTCTTTCTGATAACCAAATAAACACTCAATCTGGCATTTCTTATCAATTTATTCAACACCGCAAACTATTTTTGTTGGGTGGTGATGTTTACAAGCAATGGTGTAAATAAAATTTCATTTATTTATTTATTTATTTATTTAATATCAAGCAATACCATACATTACATTATACAATATAATAATAATAATTACAAGTTACATTTTATTACATAATGCAAGTTATGGATACCCAGTTTGGGCGTAGCCTTTTGTCGAGTGAGTGATAGGGAGACCGATTTTATTTTTTGCATTTGCTTGCTACTAGAAAACATTTTAACACCAACCAAGTGTCTATAAAATTATTGTCAAATTTCTGTATGTATGGATTAATCTAGGAATTAATGGAAGTAATAAAAGACAAGGTACAGCACATTAGTGAAAGTTATCTGAAATATTATTGTAATTATATGAATAAAATAGTAAGTCATTACTTACTGGATGCGACAGTAGTGCTGGGAAGTGTGACAGTGCGTCACAGTTGAGCACCACCTGGGTCTGTTCGTCCGTCCCTGTCACAATGTTGCCCACAGCCCTCAGGGCTGCCGTCTGTGTCTTGACCTCCTTGTGTGAGAGCAGGGGAATCAGCTTGGGAACTATGCCTGAGTCTATAACCATTTGGATTTGTTCATTGCCACCATCTGTTAAATAACTTATTGCCCATACTGTGTCTACTAATATCTGAAATGTGAAAATTTTATGTGTTAGGAACAAAAAAATTGTGCAGATTCCATTGTCAAGTAAGAAGTTGTTCTTAGTCTAAACTAAATATAAAATAACAAATTAAAAGTCATACAATAAAAAACAAGTGTCAAAACAAGTAGAAAATACATGATAACATAATTTTATTCTAGCAATTTTATGTAAAAGATTCTGACCCTGGGAGAACTGGACTGATAGACACAAAATTTGTTACTATAAAAAGTACATGGATATTAAATCATAGATAGCTCTTTTGAGTATCATGAACAATGATTCATGCCAGTAAGATGTCTTTTAATAAGAGTACAGTACCTTTAT
This sequence comes from Bicyclus anynana, assembly GCF_947172395.1. Lineage (NCBI taxonomy): Eukaryota > Metazoa > Arthropoda > Insecta > Lepidoptera > Nymphalidae > Bicyclus > Bicyclus anynana. The sequence goes on along the minus strand of NC_069085.1, from coordinate 743,141 downwards.
CAATTCAAATTTTTCCCATTCAAATAGAAATGATAATTAAGTAGTGATTAACATATTTTTTGTTGTATTACAAATTAATTACCTTTGTCACAAAGTCATTTAACTGGCAATTCTACATAGTGAGTGGGAAAGTATTCAAAAGATGATGATGAAAATTGAAATGAATTCAAAGCTCCTTTTCTTTTGATTGACACAACACAACGCAGCACTTTGCTTGTAAACTGTCAACTGAAGGTCAAATTTAAGGCCTTTAAGATAAAATGATTAAATATTTTGTATATTCAGGAAAAGAAAAGACCATGTATTTTTATAATCTTGATGAGCTTTTACATATCCCATTTGGTGTGTTCAATTATTGTTATTGTTTAATGCATATGTGATTGAAAATTAAAGAAAATAATACTCACATTTAGGTCAGAATGAGTGATGAGTACATTGAGCGCAGGCAGAATCTCCTGGATGGTTTTAACTGGTGGTGGTGGGTCCTTGCTCCTACACAGGTTCACGATCACCCACGTAACGTTGCGCAAGAACGATATAGGGATCTCAGGTTTTATGAAGCTAAGCAGAGGTCGCACCACTCCCAGTTCTACAACTAAGTCACGCAGAACTGGGCCATCACCAATGATGTTGCCGAGTGCCCACACAGCTTGCTCACACACATTTTCATGTGGAGACATCAACAATTGGAGGAATAGAGGTACTGCACCCGCGTGAACGACTTTGTTGGTCTGTGCCGAGGTGCCAGACGCGATGTTGGTGAGCGCCCACGCAGCTTCGAACTGTAGTGTCGGGTTGTCCACCCTTGAAAGGCACTGAACTAGTATGGGGAGGATTCCAGTCTTTATCAAGTCATCGATAGGCGGGTTCTTGTCGGACGACAGCAGTTTCCGACACTGCTGCACGGCTGTTATTTGCATCTCTGGATTTTCCATGTTCGCCGCTTTCATAACCAGGTCCTCGAGATCGATCGGGGCCAGGTTCCTATCCAAGTCATCTTCGTCTGTAGAGTAGCTGGCTGGCACATTTCTACGCTTTTGTAAAGTCTCCTCTCTTTTATTCTTTCTCAGTTCAACTGTCACTTCGTTCCTCCGCCTGCGCATTTCCTAAAATACATCGCCCAGATATAAGTTGCAGAGCATTCGCTTATTTAATCAACTAATCGTATATTTTAAATGAATAATTGATATACTTACGTCCACATCCTTGCCCGTATTCTTGAAAACATGCATGCGGTGTTTCGCTGGGTCCGTCGCCATTTTAATGTAGTAGTAGTCGTGGTGGTCAGACGAATATACGTATTACACAATGAAATAAAGAGTTAACTTAAAATAACTTTGTAGAAAACTAATCGAACATGTTTTATTACGACTTTATGCGCTGCTGATTCATTAACCTTTTCCAATTTCCACAGAATATTCTACAAAATTATACCGTCCGTTTCCTCACTCGCACTTCTTAAATTCTTTCTTTAGAGTGACATAGACACTCTGGTTATTTTTTCTTTCGATAACAAAGTTTTGTCTATGGTCAATTATGTGCAACACACACGACCACACGACGTTATAATTAAAAAAAAAAACGAGTGAAGGTAAATTATGATTCTTTACAAAATATTATTACAAAAATATAAAATAAATAATACGGTAATCATAAACAATAAAACACATATAATGTCGGGTGGTGTAAGTCCCAACAAATTGTTGATAGTGTGATTCTGTCCTTTGTCTAACTGCGCAACCGCAAGTGGCAGGATTTAAGAGGGGAATGAGGACAAAGTGGGCGTCTGATATTTGGGGGATCAATAGTTTGATCACGGAATAATAACGACGCACATTCTCTGGTTTATTTTAACATCGCTTACACAAGTGATATAAAAATAATAACCATGACAGCTTTGACGAAGCCGAATAATATACTTTCTAAGGAGACTTTCATAAAATCTCAATCGCCGCAGCTCGAATACGAACCGGATGAAAAGCCAACTTTACTCGAGGTCAGTATCCATTGTACTTATTTAAAAAAAAAAATATTCAGAAAAGTCTTGAAATTCTACCTTAAAATATTGTTCTTGATAAATTAAATATATAAATGAACATTGTGAAATAGTTGAGGAAATAGCAATACTAAATATATATTTTTTTTATTGGGTATTAATTAAAAAAAAGTGTGTGTCAGCTCCGACGCACGGATGGAGTTTACTCTTTTCAATAGCAACGCCTGAAAAGTGAAAGGTGCGCAAGCGAGGTGCAGCGCTGCGTGCGCGCCCACCAACAGCGTGCACGTGCGTGCGGACGCGCTAGGCATGTGAACGCTGTTGGCGGCAGCGCACGGTGAAAGGTGCGCAGAATAGGTTGCGCACAAAAAAGGTAACGCTATGCGTTCATCGAATTTTACTGCCCATATTTTTTTCATAACGGAGGCTATATATGAAAAATCTATTCTTAAGGAGTGAACTCCAATAAGTTATGAAATGACATGCGTTACGTTTTTTGTGCGCAACCTATTCTGCGCACCTTTCACCGTGCGCTGCCGCCAACAGCGTGCACATACGTGCGCACCCATGTGCACGCTGCGCACCCATGTGCACGGCCTGCTGCACCTCGGTTGCGCACCTTTCACTTTTAAGGCGCGAGTATTGAGACGTGCTTCGGGGTAACTTTTTGTTTCTTTTTAACATGCACACTTTTTTTTGTTGGTAAACAGTGCACATCGAGTAGGGCTTTAGTAATGCTTATGTTAAAGAAGACTAAATTTATAGAATTGTAAAATAACTAATAGACTTTATAATATACTTCACATTATATATTTTACTCTTACAATGATATAATCATTAAAATAAATTAGAAAGTTGCGCACCAAAAACGTGACACTTTTTCGTTAGTTCAGTTGGTTTTACCCCTCGGATTTTTCTCATACCGGGCGCCTTATATATAAAAAATCGATTCTTAAGGAGTAAACTCCAATAAATAAGCCTAGTCACAACATTAAACTTCACTATAGAAATATAAATAATATGAATTTCTCGTTTTTTTTTTAAAAATAAATAGATAAATATAAATATGTATATGTGTTAAAGAGGAAATAAATATGGAGATGAGTCGCACCTTAGCTGGTTTGAGATTTTTGTCGATGGTATCGTTAGACTGACTGTGCGTTGTCTGTGGGTCTTGCAGAAGTCTAGCTCAGAGGATACAAACTGCCCTTCACAGATGAATATTATGATATCTTATCTTACCTTATCAGCCGATAGAAGTCCTGGACCTATTCCTCTTGCATGGACCTCCAAGCACAACGATCTCGAGCCGACAGGGGCTCCCTGCAACCCGCTTGATATCCTCGGTCCACCTAGTGGGGGGTCGACCAACACTGCGCTATAAATAAGACGGCCTCCGTGGCGCAGTGGTATGCGCGGTGGATTTACAAATCGGAGGTCCTGGGTTCGATCCCCGGCTGGGCAGATTGCCGTGGCTAGTTACCACCCTACCGGCAAAGACGTACCGCCAAGCGATTTAGCGTTCCGGTACGATGTCGTGTAGAAACCGGGAGGATTGTGGATTTTCATCCTCCTCCTAACAAGTTAGCCCGCTTCCATCTTAGACTGCATCATCACTTACCATCAAGTGAGATTGTAGTCAAGGGCTAATTTGTAAAGAATAAAAAAAAAAGAGGATTATAAAAATTTTTTTTTTAGAATTCTAAAAAAATTACCTCTCAAGTTATTTAAACAAATAAACGAAAATTGACCACGCCATTTTTCTCCGAAAGTATCTAAAATTTTGAGAAAAATACAGAAATAAGCTTTCTACTTGAACGTTTCCGGAAAATTTTGAAAGTATCATATTTTTGAATATGAAGGTCACTTTTGGGGGGCAAGATGGAAAATACAAATAAAAAGCTTTTTTAAACTGCATCGTGTGATACATCAAACAAACGAGCTCGGTAAGAGGATTGTAAATATGTTTTTTTATAATTTTAAATAAATAGTTTTCAAGTTATCTAAGAAAATAGACCATCCCCCCCCCCTTTTCTCCGAAACTACCTAAATTTTGAAAAAAAAAACAGAAGTTAGCTTTCTACTTGGAAATTTCCGGAAAACCTCAGAAATATAAATTTTTTGAATATAAAAGTCACTTCTAGGGGGCAAGATGAAAATTTAAATAAAAAACTTTTTTAATGCATCGTGTGATACATCAGACAAACGAACTTGGCAAGAGGATCCTAAATATATATTTTTTTGTAATTTTGCAGTAAATAGTTTTTGGAACAACCAAACCTGAAATTTTGAAATAAAAATACATAAGTTAGCATTCTACTTGAAAATTTGTGGAAAACTTTGAAAACTAAATTTTTTCAACTAACTTGGTAAATCAACTAATATTGTACCTACTTGCATATAATAAACCTATTCATCAAAACTAATGTTAAGTTTTGTTAAATACTAATTTTTTTTTAGTATGCTACTATACTATTATAATAATTTAAGGTTTAAATAAATATTTAACAAAACAAATAAGCCAAGAAGAATGTAATGTAACAGAAAGTTACAATTACAATTTCAGGTCAGTTTTCAATTAAGTATAAAAACATCATCATCATCATCATGATGATGATGATGATGATAAAAACTATAACCTGACTACGTAAAAAGGTGTCTTACAAGAAAATATTTCAGATTGGTATAGAGAAATGCATAGAAACAAAAATAGTCATGGCAGAGTCGTAGTCGCACCCATTATATATACATATACATATATACATATAGGTAAACGGACTTCGTCCGCGTGAAATTTAGTTTTCACAAATCCCACGGGAACCATGCAGCCGGCACGAAAAGTAGCCTATGTGTTAATCCAGAGTAAAATCTACTTCTATTCCAAATTTCAGCTAAATCGGTTTAAAATTAACAAAGTTTTATGCAAACTTTCATCCCCTATTATATCCCTTGGGGATAGAATTGATCAAAATCCTTTCTTATCGGATGCCTACGTCATAAAATCTACCTGCATGCCAAATTTCAGCCCGATCCTTCCAGTGGTTTGGGTTGTGCTCGTTGATAGATCACTATGTCAGTCAGTCACCTTTGAATTTTATATATTTAGATTGTAAGTGGTACAGTTTGTGTGGTTTTAGGGGGTAATCTCTGGATCTACAAAACCGATTTTGAAAATTCTTTCACCCATAGAAAGCTACGTTATTTGCGAGTGTCATAGGCAATTTTATTATTCTGTGTTCTTTTGGGAACAGGAACTAAGTGGGTGAAACCGCGGAGCGTCTTTTAGCGGTTTTTTTGCGTCTTTTAGACGCAAAAAAGCCGCTTTTTTTTGTATCCTATGTCTCAATTTGAATGATTACGAATCTTTTATCACCTCATTTATTAAAATCGGTTCAGTAGTTTCACTACGGTGGAACAAACATACATACATACAAACATTAAACATACATAGACTACCAAAATCAATACCCTTCCTTTTGGCTTCGCCGTAGTCGGGTAAAAACATGATAGATTAACAACGTTCGGAACATAATGTATCATCTATGTTCGGAACCCTCGTCACTCGAGTTCAACTCGCACTTGTCCGGTTTTTTTAAATATTAACAGTCTTGTTAGAATCAATCAAAACGTTAACTAAACCACAGAAAACATATGTGACTAAACTTAAATTATTATAACTTATAACTATGAATATGCTTAAGTAATATTCATAAACTGTATCATCTATGGTTATTGTAACAGCCTTCTTAAAATCAGTCAAAACAATAACAAACTTAAATCACATTACTAAATTGTTAACAACAACTGTTCGAAAAATAAACATTTTTAAATACCCAACCTAATCATAGGCATTCTTGTTTAAAACATAAGATGGTAATGGCACAGTATAATCTACTGTGGTAATGGTTGGAATGCATGATTACAGGAGAAGATTGAGATCGAATCTGATTGGGCGAAGAGGGAGTGCATCAAACTCTGGTGCTTCGCGCTCTTTATGAGCTTTACGATGGCGATGATACTGATGGGAGTCATCATGACAATATACCAGCGAATCCCACTCATGCCCGCGAGCCGCTTGCATGGCTTCTGCTCCGTGTCCGTGCCGATGATCAACGACATGACCGATGTGAGTATATTGTGCTGCTCAGCACTTGCTGATGCCGCTGTTGCTGATGTTGTTCAGCGACGCAGTGCTGCTGTATCAGCGCATATCGCTCGTCCGTGCCGATGATCAACGACATGACCGATGTGAGTATATTGTGCTGCTCAGCACTTGCTGATGCCGCTGTTGCTGATGTTGTTCAGCGACGCAGTCTTGCTGTACCAACGCGCCATCCTAGCATTGTGATGTGTGGCACAAGTGTAAGCACGTTTAGTGTCTGATGTCTCTACCACACAGGTACGCGGAGCATAAAAAGTCTATGTAGTACTATACAACAAACACCACTTTGTTATGTTTGGCACAACTTTGAAAAAGGTACCAGCTCAGAATTGTGGTGCATGACCAAGCATACAGCGCTGATTTTCGAGTCTCAGAGAAGACGCCCTTAGAGAGTTTTGATGACCTCTGGCGCAGTTGGTAGTTCTATGGCACTCAACAGAGAGTTCCTGGGTTCGATTCCTGGCTTCGCTCAGTTTAGGATTTTATGATTTCTAAATTGGATTAGGTCTGGTCTGGTGGTAGGCATCGGCCGTGGCCAGTCGTAGCTTTGACTTGGCTCTAAGCGATGTAGCTTTCCGGTACGATGGCGCATAGCAACCGTCAGATGTATGGGCCTAATAAACTTATACCTCTTCCAAGTAAGCTGGTTTCCTTTTTAGATGGCATTGTCACTTACTCGTCGCAGTCAAGGGCTAACTTGTCAGTAATGAAAAAAGTGTAGTTCTGCTCGTATCTTCTTCTGCAGTCGGGCCCCACTAGGCGATGCTTGTGCGCTCGCTCAAAACCCTCGATGACGCCATTAAGAAGCAATCAGAAAAATTACAATAATATGTCACGCAACGTATTGCAGAGCTACCGCGTGCTGCCCCTGAAATGGATCGACTCGCCGGAGTTGCAGCTGGTGGACACGATGCCTGGACACGACAACTACATCAACGCGCTCACCGAGCAGCTGGACCTGGGGCAGGCGCTGGAGAAGATAGCCGTCAGCAACCACGGCCGCCGCGTCGACTTCATCCACGACTTCAACGATAACACCACTGGTGAGTGCTCATTGAGACGATAACACCACTGGTGAGTGCTCATTGAGATTGTGCAGTCGGGGATATCAGGGGATGCGTCAGGAACGAAGTTCTTCTTAACGTAAAAGTAAGTCTGGCTGTCTGTTTACATTTTGATAGCTACACCAGTACACCACAGAATCGATTTGAACATTCGAGCAGATACTTTTTATCCCGGAAATATCTGCGGTTCCAGCGCGTTTTGTGAAAAACAGAACGATGTCGCGAGTTCCTGCTACTCAATTGCATTTATTTTTACCGCGCACGTAGTTCTCTTCGAATAATATATGATTCTTACTAAATGAAATGATGAAATGATTTTCAAAATCAGTTTAGTACATCCAGAGATTTTTTATTTTATTAAGTCATCAGAGTCAACACGGAATTGCGCGGCATTCCATCGTGCTGGCTGTCTCACCTCTAGATTAATTCACTTTTCTAATTTTCTTTCTTTGTAAAAATAAATAGATTCAGGGATTACCTCCTCATCGTCATCATCATTATCAACCCATATTCGGCTCACTGCTGAGCACGAGTTCCTTCTTAGAATGAGAGGGGCTAGGCCAATAATCCACCATGCTACAGGCCCAGTGCGGATTGGTAGACTTCACACTCATAGAGACATTCTCAGGTACGCTGGTTTCCTCACGATGTTTTTTCCTTCACCGTTTGAGACGCGTGATATTTAATTTCATATAATGCACATAACTGAAGCCGTGATAGCCCATATGACCTCTGATTTCGATTTGAAGGCCGTAGGTACGAATCCGGTTCGGGGCATGTACCTCCAATTTTTAAGTTATGAGCATTTCAAGAAATTAAATATCACGTGTCTCAAACAGTAAAGGAACAACGGTGGGTTGGTAATGATGATGACATAACTGAGATATTGGAGGTGCATGCCCCGGACCGGATTCGGACTTTTAATATATAAAGCTAAAGCGTTAGTTTGTTTGACTGAACGCGCTAATCTCTGGAACTACTGGTCTGTATTGAAAAATTCTTTCAGTGTTATATAGCCCATTCATCGAGGAAGGCTATATATTATCCCCGTACTCCTACGGGAACGCAAAGCACGCGGGTGAAACCCGGCGGCGTCAGCTAGTATATAATAAATATGGATTTTTAAAAGGTATTTTGGCTGGTGGGAGGCTTCGGCCGTGGCTAGTTACCACTCTACCGGCAGAGACCTACCGCCAAGCGATTTAGAGTTCCGGTACGATGCCGTGTAGAAACCGAAAGGGGTGTGGATTTTCATCCTCCTCCTAACAAGTTAGCCCGCTTCCATCTTAGACTGCATCATCACTTACCATCAGGTGAGATTGTAGTCAAGGGCTAACTTGTAAAGAATATAAAAAAAAAAGGTACCGGCTGGAATCGGCTTCTATGGGCTCTCCGCCGCTGACGGATACGTCTATCTCATTCTCATAGTGATTTGTATCCAGGCATCCTGGACGACGAGCGCTGCTTCATGATGACGCTGGACTACGACGTGGTGATGCCCCCGGAGCTGTTCGCGTCGGCGCTGGACGAGGGGCTGCTGTTCGACGTGTCGCGCCTGCGCGCCAACGTGCAGGCGCGCGCGCCCAACGCCGACGAGATGCTGCGCTTCGCTGGCGACCTGTTCGCCAGCTGCCGCGGCAAGCCCGCCTACATGCTGCGCGACACGGCGGGCAGCAGTGAGTGGCTCAGAATCAGAATCATTTATTTGCAAGAAACATTAAATTTAGTTATACAAAGAATTTAATCAACATCATTATAAATATCCTGCTTGACGAATCTGAATATTTTTACATTACAAAACTTAACTAGGCTAAACTTATTATAAAAATAAAATAAAAGGAATCTATACTAATATTATAAAGCTTAAGAGTTTATTTGTTTGTTTGACTGAACGCGCTAATCTCATGAACTACTGGTCCGATTTGAAAAATTTTTTCAGTGTTAGATAGCCCATTTATCGAGGAAGGCTATAGGCTATATATCCCCGTATTTCTACGGCAACAGGTACCACGCGGGTGAAACCGCGCGGCTTCAGCTAGTATCATTAACTACAACTATAAAATTAAAATAAATTAAAATTAAAACTAATACCTAAAAATACTTATCAAAATTTACCGCCCTTGGTGCCCATCACGCAGATGTTATGTTAAGATGTTCTTGTGTATTAGGTAACAATGTTTCACCATTATTAGGCATACAATTGTTAAATAATAAAATTAAAATTATATTAATTAAAATTAAACGACACTTACGCACAATTGACAATTTACGCACGCCACAGATTAAACATAATGGGCAGATAGAGCGCACGGAACACGACGTCGTAGCCGCTCCAAATACAAAATTCAAAAACGAATACACCCTCGAGACAGTACGACATGAAGCGTCGCATCAGTAACTTTCAATGCTATTCAAGAAAAATGGCGTCTTAAGTTTTTAAATGTCTTATAGTACTAAAGAAATGAGATGGAGTATCATTTATTGATAATTATTAATTATTATAATAATCTACGTAATTGTTGTTAGTGTTAAATTTTGAAATACAAATTATGATAAAAGTTTGCATATTGGGATGGCACGGAGACGCGTGACTTTTTTTTATGGATTTTACCAGGCTTCGCCACGCTGCTTGAAAATACTCATTCTATATCATCTTTATTCTGTACGCACGCTTACACTTTGTTTCGAAAATACCGGGCGGGCGTGATGCTATCTGCAGGCAGCAGCAGTGGGGTTATCTCCTCCCGGAAATATCGATGAGGGGGTGCGGGCATCGAGCCTTGGCCTCTTTGCCCGAGTATTAGACATGGGGGAACTTTTAGGTCTATGAGTCAAGTTTGCTTGTTGAGTGCCCTACGCTATCCAGCGCCGAGGGTGCTACGTCCGGTATTTCGCATCATCTACAGGCACAGTGGAACAGTGTTTGTTGTTTCAAACTACCAGTAGATGGCGTTAGTAGAACTTTGACACAATCCCTGGTTGCCTGGAAGAAATCGCTACTTAGCGATAAGGCCGCCTTTTGTATGCTGATCTCTTCCTAATTTGTTTTTTATTTCACTTGTTTTTGTCTTTGTGGTGTGCAAATAAAGTATATTTATCTTTATCTTTATCCCTTTTTGTACATCGAACTTGTTGCGATGCAGTTATGCTTGAGGCTCACAGATGGCGCTTTAATTTTATTTATGAAAGAAGATTTACTTTAATTGTGTGGACTACAAGACGCACGTTTTTTTATTATTCAAAGAAAAGTCCCTTAACTCTCACTTGATGTTAGGTGAGTCTAACATGGAACTGGGCTTATTTGGAAGTATAAGTATACGTTAGTTCTATCCATACCTCTGACGGTATCTACCTACATAGTATCGTACCGACACGCTAAGTCGCTTGGCGGTATTTGCCAGTAGGGTGGCCACTACTGACTAGCCATGGCCTACCACCAGACCAGACCTGAGCCGATTTGCAAATGATAAAATCCTGAACTGACCCGAACTAGAAATCAAACCCAGGACCTGTTGAACCCATAGCTATCAACATCGCTAGAGTAAAAACCGATTCCGACTATCCAAGGACTTTCACATATCATTCTTATCAAGGGTTGTCTTTCTCAATATCAGCCTGTTTAAAGACCCAAGGAAGGGCAAGCCAATTCATTAACTTTGACGTATGTTAGTGGACATAATACGAAATGTACCAACTAGCTAGTAATTTTTAGTCACGTTTCGTATTTACTATTTGTTTAATGATCAAAATTCAGATTAGGTATATTATGATTTTTATTAACCGTAAAGCTTCTTGCTTTACGGAATACGAAAAAAACGGTTATTGGTTTTCTAAGACAGTTTCCGACCTTTGTCTTCCATACTAGTTAATTCAACTAAAATAACTCACTGCTCAACTTCTTTAACCGAAATGTGCTTTTTTCTCTTGTCTATAAAATTAATGCAAAATTTATATATCACAAGTGCTTTAGCCAAACTGGATGAAGCTTAGTTATTTCACATCCCAGTCGAGCTTTAAAATTTCAAAATTCAAAATTCATTTATTTCAATTAGGCTTAGTTTACAAGCACTTTTGAAAAGTCAAGTTATGTCACAATTTAAATTAATCTGATGCTGGTAATAATAGTCGAAAAATTAAAATTAAACTTACGAGGGTTCCAAACCGCCTTGGCCCGAGAAGAGCCCACAACAATCTTAGCTAAGGTTTATTTTTTTTGTTTAGGGTTTAAGACATACATATTTTTAAATTCTGTTTCAGTCCGCAAGCGATCAGTGGACGAGCCGGACGCCGACTACATCCACTTCTCCGGCAAACATGTGCTCGAGCTGAAGATCGACAACCTGGCCGAGCTGCTCGCGCTCGAGCAGAAGAACAACACCAAGTAATTGGTAGCGGAGAGTACGATACCAGCTTTACGTTAACCAACACTTCTCTGATGATATTTTTTTTTTTCATTAAGTTATGATCATAATAGGCTATGCAACATTACATCGTCGATCAAGAACAGTATAATTATTATTATTAATTTATTTTGTTATTTATTTTTTTTATTATTATTAATTTATTTATTAACTTTGCAGGACATAAATGGAACACTTCCTACAAAGTGTCGCCTTGTGTCTGTATTTAGTATCAAATACAGACATGTGTACTAATGTTATGTTACTACGTATACCAAGGCGATGAACCAATGTGACGCTACTAGATCCGACAAATATCATCTTACGGATGGATCGTTAGCAGTTTCATGGATTAATCAATTTTAGCTTTAAAGTAAACTTTATTAAGTATACAGTAAGAATACAGAATATCAGATTTGGTTAACGTAAATGCGACATATTTGTTTGTAACAGGCAAAATGTTTGCCTCCTTGGCCAAGATACTAACGTTGCCACTTAGAAGTTAACACGTCCCATTTGTGGCACAGATTATATATTCTATATGTGTATTTTTGACTTTCTCGTCAAATACATTGGAGTAATTTACGTTACATCCAATTGGCGAGCAAAGTTTTTATTCTATTAGTGTTAGTTATAAGACGAAGAGGTAATATTTTTAGTTTTATTGGGCAAAGTGAGCCACCAAGCATCGCTTGGAAATGGCTTGCACTATCTTAGATTTAACAGGCAAAAAAAAAATCATGAAAAAATTAATTAAATTGATTAAAATTAGTTTGGTAGTGTAGACAGCGTTCGAACACACTACATCTGTTTCCTTACTTCAATATATTTATGGCGATATCCAAGCCACGTAGTATATAAGCTTAAATTAAGATCAAACAGAAGAAACAGACACAATATGCAGACAAAAGTAAAAAAAAAGAAAAAAATGTAAAAAAAATCCGTTCAAATCTGATCTACTCCTGCTCACACCCACAGCTATAAACCTAGTTGCAAATAAATTATTGTTTATTTAGATTTCTCTGTATTTTTGACTATGTTTTTTTTGCAATAAAATACATATATTATGTTCATAATAGAATAACTATTTTATCTAAGGTACATTTTTGATATTCGTACATCTGACAAAAAAATATCTATCAAAATATTTTGTTTGGTTGAATGCATTTAAAGAAAAATATAAATATGCATAAATTAATCTAAATTGACAGGTATAAAAAGGATGTTGTCTTTTCACAGAAGTTTTGAGAAAATTATAGTAAAATGAATAAAAAATATCATAAGAATAAAAGAGACAACAAAATAGAGCCGTCCCATTTCGATGATATTAAGAAAAAGGTGAAGGTAACTGCCGCGTGCTGAGCAAAAACCGAGGTCCTGGGTTCGAATCCTGGGTCGGGTAATGGAATATTGAGCTTTTGTTGTTGCACCCACGTGTCTCGAAGAGCACATTAAGCAGTCGGTCCCGGTGATATCCGCTAGACGCCAACCCACATCGGAGCAGCGTGGTGGGTCTAAGCCCCACTATACTTTATAAAGACGAAGGTTAGGCCCCTAAGTGGGCCGTTAAAATAGGCTGATAATGATGAAGAAAAAGGTGTCCATATTTCTGTCAATTTAGGTTTTGTATGTCAATATTGGTGCTAATGCTGTTGTACCAAAATCTCCATGATTATTTGTCAGCATTTCGACAATTAATAGCATCCACGTTGCATTGTCAAAAGTTACAACGATTGTTGGATCTATCAATTTAGATTAATGATTTAGGTACAACAAAATTGGCATAAATACGGGGCTTGGCCTGATAACTAATGCGAAGAGGATCAAGTAGAAAAATATTTTCAATCACAAGAATCACTCTAATGTTTATAGAGTCAGAGTTAATTCAGATGATTTTGAAATAAGTAATATAAAAATATATTACACTAATGAATTGTAGTTTATAAATATGACTACGTTTAATGAAATCTTGGACAATACGTTAAGAGTGAAATTCAACGTAATCTTTGTCTGAAAGGCAAAATGACTTATTTCGAAAGAGTACTGGAAAATTATTTTTCAAATGTTCCGATGAAAATCTCATATTTTTGATTAGTGCCATTTTATGCATTTAATTAGTTATAGTTTAAAATATTTTAGTTTATAAAGAAGACGCTATTAATTAGTTCCTTTATATTTAAAAAATAATTATAATATTATGTTATTTTCCTATTATTATAAATGTAAGTAGGTAGACGCACATGTTTCTCTAATTCTACCTTTAAAAGTTTTTTTTTTTAATTTTTAGACAATGGTGCTAATTTTATAGTCAAACGTCTCAAATGTATACTAAATTGATTAAAAAAAATATTGCTACGGCAAGTATTTAAAGAAATAATTCTAGTTTTACATAAGTCGGGCTACAGACCTTCAATTTTATCTGCGCAGTTTTAATTGTACAGTAATATCTAATTGAAAAATCAAAATCGTTAGAAAAACCGATAGACATAAATGTTGTCAATTTAGAGACTTTTCTACGGAATTAGTGCAACTTGATCACTAGATTGTGGCCCAAGTGACAGTTTGTATCAGTCGCTAAGAGAGATGTGCCCTAATATTTAAACATTTTGTTTTAAAGGTTTATTTTTAACTTAAACAAAACCATTTCATATCATACAAAATATGTATATTTAAGTATTATTAAAATTAAAGAAACTATACTACTAATTGTATAATAGTTTTTATAACTATATTATATACTGTGATCTCATTAAAATCGTATTTTAGGTAAAATTTATTTTTATTATTTCTATTTAGTTTTAGGTACCTAATGATATTCTATCTGTACCTATCGCTTAAGTATTTCAGTCCTATTTCATTTGTGATATCCATTCTCACCGAATAAAATAAAATATCAATATTAATTATTGTTTTATTTTAAAACGAACCTCCTTTGTCCTGCAAAAATATTAAGATATAAAAGATACAACAAAAAATATAAAAGAACTACAGAAAATATCTTCATAGTTATTGTAATACGACATCTTTATATGTGCCTAATATGATTGAGAGAGAACACAACGAACTATACTAAAGCCATACATGAGAAGTACTATTTAAAAAAAAATAAAAATAAAAATTATTTATTAATCACACAGTAACAAATACCAACAAATGAAATATAAATCGCTAGTCATTTACCTAATAATAATTATAATTATTAACTTGTTCTTAAATTATTGAAAATAAATTTGATGAATAAGCTTAAAACATATAGTTAATATATTTCAAATAATATTTTATAAAACAACTATACATATTTTAAAATAAAAAAGTTATGAACTGACATGCGTTGTCTACCCTCATTTCTAATTTGTTTGTTAGTAAACAGTACTCTTCGAGTATGGCTTTACTATATATAATGTAATTCTTGTTTATTAAAGATATAACAAGATAAAACGTAATAAAAAGATAACATCTTCTTCAGGAGGCATTAAAAATCTTTTTGAATAAATATTGTCACTTGGTACTCGTAGTTATTGGCCGACCTCAAAATAGTTTGAACATAATTAATTTTCATTTCTCCTTTCTAAGCCTTGTATAAAGTACTTAAGTTTAGCTATATTTTTTAATTACGTTATATATACTTAAAAGAATAAGATTATTTAGGTATTTAAGAATTTTAGACATGTTGTGACATATTATCTAACTCTATAATTTAAAACTATTGAATTTATTTGGTGAAAGTTTTTGGTGGATTTTGTTTAATCTGTCTTTGCGGTATGCGCGAACAAATCCAAAGAGTAGGTATATAGGACAAACCTGCATGTTTGTCCGCTGCCCACACATCTAAGCGTCCTGCAGACTTGACTATAAACTTGATCGTGAGTGACTGGCGTTACTGACTTTTACGGTAGGTATGCTATAGTAGATTCTAATAACTGATCTATGTGAACGTTTTCATGTAGATACGTTTAATGTATGGTTTGTATATATTCAATATACGTTCGATGTAGATAGGTACCATCTTTAACATTTATAATATTAGTAAGATTGAAAATAGTAAATAGGTGGCTAATACTTACGATGTCTCTGTTTTTGTAAAGATATTATGTTCGGGAAGCCTCCATTGTAAATCTCATGACAAAATGGCGGAATATAGAATCTACAGAATATACCTACAACGCGGGCTTTCTTCTCGCCAACATGCATTCCATTTTCGAATTTATATAAAGCGCGCGCTCCATTGACTGCGTCGTAGCGCCATTGACGTGCATGCACGATGCATGCATTGTTGTCGTATGAATGCCTATTTTTTGATTTTCTACGTGAATTTTCTGATGAAATACAGTTATAAAACCGCTATCCACTGTAGTTAGTTGAATACAGAATAAACTGTAGGTAAATGAGCATACCGGTTTATTCTTTAGGCTCTCTCGCGACTTCGCCCCGCGTAAAATTCGGGGTAAACTTTCGTTCCCTTTACGTTTTTACATTACTACCTACGTCATGAAATAATGAGAAATAAAATGAATTCAGAGTTCAGACCATAATATTTTATGGCTGAGTTTGTTCTGGGCTCTTCTCGGACCAAGGCTCGTTTGCAATCCACGTAATTTTAATTTTTAGTTTTCGTCCAATTATTATCATTAGTATCTAATAATATTATTACTTGACGTTTCGAAAAAAATGTAAAGTAAGCCTTATTGATATGAATGAATTTTGACTTTGACTTTATATATTTTTTTACGTTTCATTTTTGATGTGACAACGTCTTATAATTCGATGGAGCCGGCTGCACACTCGAAAAAAGGTGACATCATGCGTCGTTCAATCGCTCTGGGGTTGCCAACTTTTTTACAAGAAATAAAGTATATTCTGGTCTATGAAATTTTTTAACAGTATTTTAGAAAAACGAACATTTTCTTTTGAAAAATGCAACCATCCCATCAGTATTTTCTTATGACGTTGCCACGTTCAACTATCGTCAGTAAACCGACTTTACAGACAACCGTTTTTTTTTTAAATCTAAGTAGGTACGTTTGTTCTTGTGAACGCGACTTTCTAAGATTTTGTGTATTATTGTGCTTGGCAGAGATTCTCGCGTTTAAACAGCCTGAACAAAATCTGCTCCGTAAAAAGTTTTCCCCCAAAAAACTCCGAGTTACAAAAGGAGGCCAAACTGTGCCTTGTAAACTTATTAACCGTGAAACAAGTTCCAGATATGCCCGCGTACGGAAAGGGCCTGCAACTTAGATTAAAATAGTTAGCAAGTAGCCCGTGACAACTATGGCACGCGGATACGCTTTATTTATATTTCGTGGGCCCCGCACGATGTGACTATCAAAGATATCTAATAATATTAGTAGCTTCAACAGCTCAGTGGTAAAGCTCGTTACCGAGAGGTGGTGGTTCGATCCCCGCCCGCAGGTCTATTGTCGTACACACTCATAACAGTATTTTTCGACTAATCGGAGGGAACAGTTGTATTGGTCATATTTAAAAGATATAGCAAATACTTTTATAAAAATAAAATCTAAGTTCTATCTATGTTTTTGTGGCGTTCGCAGTGACTTTGGGCCCTTAGTTATTAAACACCAAAAAATATTAATATGGTGAATGATCCACGCGTCAGGTGACTGCGCTGCGTGATTTTTTTTGTAAAGATTTTCTTTTATTTTGTAAACAAATTTCATTTTATTTGTATAATTAGTCGAAAGTCAAAGTCAAAATTATTTTTTTTCAAATAGGCTTAGTTTACAAGCTCTTTCGAAACGTCATAATGGTGATAATAATTATTCGAAAACTTAAAAACAATTAACTTTCGGGTGGCCGAAGATTGAACACGATGGCGTGACACAATAAAACTGAAAATGGTGGAGGTGGTCGCGACCCTCTCAATATATGAGAAACACGAGATAATAAATAATGGTTTTCAGTAAAATATTACATCTTTTATATTTATGCTCTAAAAAGAACAAAACGAACAAGGTCAGTCACATATAAGCTTGTAAAAATGCCTGTAAGCACTGAAACAATACTACTTAAGAAGTTATTACTTATTGTTCTGTACGTAGGGCATCTAGCCCATTTTGTATTACAATAATAATTGTATTGTGGGCTGCACGATGTTGTATTTCATTTGGAACTTCGCCTAATCTCCTCTGGAATCGAAATTCATGGGACGTTGTAGTGTTCCGTAGCGCACCGTCCGCCCGCGACCTGCCCCTGCGGGCACGGAGAAACCAATTTACATAAAATATATTTATAACTTTTTACATGTTCTAGTAAGTTAAATGCCTCGTTGGTGTAATGGTTAATCTATGCTGTATGGAGCTCCTAGGTTCGAGGCATGGATTAGGCTATCAATTATTGGGTTTTTCTTTTTCAAGTCTCACCTTACATCTGAATTCACATGTCTCGGGGCTGCCCGTGGAGTTTCAGTCCTGCGTGTTTGATTTGTGATAGGAGTGATATTTTTTTCCTTTTTGTTCTTTACAAGTTATCCCTACAGTCTCACCACTGAGAAAGCGGGCTAACTTGTATGAGTAGGATAAAAATCCACACCTTTTTCGGTTTCTACACGACACCGTAGTAGAACACTAAATCGCTTTGCGGTACATCTTTGCTGACAGGGTGAACCTGCCACGGCCGATGCCTCTCACCAGATAGACCTGAACCAATTAAGAAAATCTCAATTGGCCCAGTCGGGGATCGCACCCAGGGGTCTTGAAAATCCACCATGCATACGAGCCCGTCAAAACCTCTTACTACGTTCTTTTAATCCTAGGGCTCGACATTGGCACAGATTGTAATCCCAGAGTTACGCTGAAGCAGCTCCAGTAAGGTGCCTTTAGTAAATACTCAATTATAAAACAAAAAAGAAAACAAAATAATGTGTTACATTTTGTAAAATTTTAAATTTTATAAACATGAATTCCCTTCTTTATTCGCCACAGCATCACGTGAACGGTTGGAACAATTGACAAAACAAAAACAGAAACAAAAAAAACAATCGTTATTGTTTATTTAATTAAAAACTAAACAACAATTTAGATGACATTTTGTTACTCAAAAAAGGCTCAATGGCTGTAAGAATCTAGATGAAGTTTTAGCACACGGATTCTGTTAAAGCACATAGTCTGACTATATCCCGAAATACTTACGGGATTTACGCAGGTGAAACCGCGGGGCACAGTTAGTAAATAATAAATAATCTCTACTCAACTATTATCCCTAATTCGGAATTCCGCTCCGATGAAACACACAGTATTGACAGATTCGCTCGCCTTAATTTCCCTCGGGTCGGTTTAATTTCATTCGAATGCAAATTTCCTCATTTGAAAGTATGAGCGACACAATCACTGCTAATTACAATAAGTGAGCCAACTCTGCAATGAAATCATTTGCTCAGTTCAACGAGCGAACAGTTTAACCAATCAGTGAGATAATTAGCGTTTCACTTCCATCTCACCTCATGTTAATGGACTAATCTAATAATCTTTTGTATTGAAGCAAAGTAGGTACTACAACACACTCTGGCACCGTTGGCTGTGGTTCTCAACAGAGAGATCACGAGTTCCATTATTAGCAACTCAGATCAGTTTACTAAGTCTGTTCTTGTTTTAATCGATATATCTGTTATTCTAAAACATTATTACATTGTATTATCTGTGATTTATTACTGCTGGTGATTCATATGATATATTTATCATAAATTAATCACATTTATTACGTCGATAAATTTGACAGGATTTAATTAGATAATTCCGCGCGTTACACCGAGTCCGCAGCAACCGCACACAATTACCAGCTAACGCGATCCATTATAATTGATCCACGATAACTATAATTTCCATTATATTT
The DNA here is from genome assembly GCF_947172395.1 of Bicyclus anynana. NCBI lineage: Eukaryota > Metazoa > Arthropoda > Insecta > Lepidoptera > Nymphalidae > Bicyclus > Bicyclus anynana. The sequence continues at coordinate 723,674 of NC_069085.1, read as the reverse complement.
ATTGCTGTCAATTAATGAACCTTAATCATCATTTTGATCCACTGAGCTGTTTTAATAAGTGATCAATGTCTTTGTCAGTATTTTTAACTCGCTATAGGGCCAGGCTTACATCCCTGTAGAAGAGGTAATTTATAGCTTAGAGCCTACTTGCTACACCTACTGTAGAGGTGAAGAGCTAAACATTATAAAGTTAAAATTTAGACCATCTACGGTGTTGGTAAGATAACCGAAACTACAGAAAATAATTTAAACTAGAATAATTCATATTCTTAATGAATACCAATACGTGGAGAAGTTTCAATAAAAGCAAAGTCTCTAAGCGCAGAGACAACAGAGCGATTCAACGATAATTCATTTGTACTTAGTTTTGGTAAGGGCATTGAAATTGATATACTACGAGCTCAAGAACGAACGCGAAATTTAGAATTCGAGTGTAAAATTATTATCATCCTGAAAACGAACTATTATGAAATTTGTATTTGTATCCAATTTAGTTCCACAATATACACATTTTATTACAATCGAATTAAGTTATATTTATCGTGACCTCAGGCTTATACTAATATTATAAAGAGCATTGAGTTGATTGTTTATTTGTTGGCATGCATTAAATAGGCTCCGAAACTAATGAACCGATTTGAAAAATTTTTTCACTGTTGGGAAGCTACACATACCTTGAGTGCTATAGGCTATATTTTATCCCCGTATTCTAACGGGAACCACGCGGGTGAAATCACGCGGCGTCTGCTAGTAATTTATAAATATAAAGTTTATAAGTGTGCAGGTTTGTGTGTATATAAAAGTTTCCATGAAAAATCTTTTATTAGCTAACCTACTGATTAAAATGCGCAGTACGTCATTCAAATATCTTTACTGATAAATGAAGCAAAAAGACAGAAAGTGAATCGGTCAATTTTGTGGTGGTAATTATTAAAAAGAATCTGCTACCTGAATACGGCCGTAAACATTTTAACAAGGTAACTAATCAGAATTTTCCACTTCATAATAATATAACGATGATCGGCGATAACAGGGTATCATGTTTATAAACGTATTATAGCATTTATTACGTCGATAAACATTAATTTGTCGGATTTCGTCGGATAATTCCGCGCCCCGGCACCCGCGCGGCCGCACTCAATTAACGCGATCCATTATAATTAATCCGTAATACTATTCCCGCGATGATATTTGGTGTTCATCGGGCACCGTCGCAGTTTGAGACGCATCCGGCGATGTTTGAGAGGCGCTGAGTTCGCATTAAGATATGCAAATGTTATTAGAAGCGCGCGATATCGGCGACCGAGTGCTGCGACTAACACTGTATGTTCAAAACAGAGCGGCTATTGAGAACAATCTCAAGACATGTTTTTATTATTTCCAAGATGTGTTTACTGCTCTGCGCAAAGAAATATAAGAAAAAATTGGAATATAAGAAATACTTACGTAACCTGCTACCTCTCAAAGCAACAAATGTACAAACTATATTTCTACTTAGACCTACTATTAGCTTTTGGTAGGAGTATAGGCTGACAAACTTTCAGCTTTATAAAAAATAAATAAGATCTGGTCATAGCCCATAGACCACATGCAAAGTAAACAGCTCTTTTCTCTAATTGTTGGTCAAACAAACAAACAAATCAAATAAATATTGTCAATATAATGAATAAAATACATATTTGCGATGTTTTTCTTAATTTTGTAAAATAAGCTTGTTGTCCTTTCTGTTCTTAATACACAGCTCAAACATCTCAGTCCCCTCCAGCAGCCATTGTATCGGAGATGAGAGATACCGGCAGTCGCGATCATTAGCCGCTGAACATCTAATCTCAGTGAGGTGCTCCGTCTAATGAAGAGCATCGACGAGCGGAGGCGAAAGTGATTTTTAATCAAGAGCTTCGGTGGATAATCTTTGGAATTTTTCATCTTATACACTTTTTTTTTGTATTCTATTTGAACCTTTTGATGTTTTCGAAACAAAATATATTAAACTAGGTAATTTTGTATGGATCCACGATTGGACTTTGATTTCTAGACGAAAGCTTTGAATCCTACTCATGTGAGATCGCAGGCAATGTCGAACTTGCCGTTAAAGAGACTTTTTTTTTATTCTCTACAAGTTAGCCCTAGAATACAATCTCACCTGATGGTAAGTGACGATGCAATCTAAAATAGAAGCGGGCTAAATTGTTAGGAGTAGGATAAAATCCACACTCCTTTCGGTTTCTACACGACATCGTACCGGAACGCTAAATCGTCTGTCGGTAGGATGGTAACTAGCCACGACCGAAGCCTCCCACCAGTCAAATGCAGCGAATATCATGAGCATTCTATGGATTTACCAAGCGGATTTCGGGTCTATTAACCGAGAGAATAACGCTGAGCAAAGCCCGGGTTTGTGATTCGGGTATTTATGGGGTTAAGAAATTCTTTTATGACATGTTGTTCTGTGTGCCCAGTCAAATTTGGTAAGATCCAACTAAAGCAGCTTTGTATACCCGTTTAAATATTGAACTTGCTGCAGTTCTAGTGAGGCCAAGGTCTTTAAGCAGGTAAAAGAGAAACTTTGAAATATGACGCCACAGAATACGTAATACAGAACAGTAATAATTCACGATCTAGAATCAAAGCAATGACGCTCGGAAAGGCCCAGAAATCCCGGCCCGATCCATCGTCAATCACCGGCCGGCGGCGGGATTAAGATATGCAAATTGCATCAAACCTTCTGCGGCGCTGCTACAACCGCCTCAGAGTATCAGGAAGATTGTTGACAGCTCGGATGATTTAATTACTCATATCATCATTATCATTTGACATAGGTCATTCTGAGTCTCAGATCGATCATTACGGGTAACACTCAAATTAATTGAAAAATAAAACTCCTGCATTCCGAGAATTGATACTTAATATACCTATCGTAATAGCGTAGGTTCGAGTCCGGTCCGGGGCATGCACTTTATTTAAAATGCACACAACTTTTCAGTTGTGTGCATTTTAAGAAATTTCTCTGCGTGCGTGAAGTCTGCCAATCCGCATTGGGCCACCGTGGTCGATTATTGGCCTAACCCCTCTCATTCTGAGAGGAGACTCGAGCTCAGCATTGAGCCGAATATGGGTTGATAATGATGATGATGATGATGATACCTATCGACCCAACGTCACACCTAAACGTGAATGTAAAGACACCTCGTTTGTTAAAATCCTGTTAACTGTTAATATAAGTTTCATCTAGTATTGTGCTTACGGGTTTATTATTAGTCTGTAGAGGAAGTTGAAAGTTACAGTGAATAAGTGTGCATTGTCTAGGCGTTTCATTCAGAGCTCATTATTGTTTTCAATCAGGCATTATTGTAATGGAGCTCATGTCTGTGTAGCATAAACCAAGGCTGTAAACAATGTGGTCATAATGAAAACAGCAGCGATATAGTACGAGTACATCGGTAAGTCATTAAAGGGTTGATAGTAAAAAGATTCAATACAAGACTTACCAAGATATTTATGGCAATGATTTTAGAAAATTTTTATACAATGCAAATAATTTAAATTTGTTTTGCTACATTTGCCAGTAGTTTTACGAATAAACTCACCTTTCAGAAGACAGCAATTCTGTTTGGTTATTAGCATGATTAGATGCCCTGATGTTAACAGCTTTCTTAGTGTTTTCACGAAAGATGAGATCAACCACATACTTATAATAACTGAACAGTTATCGTTGACTTCTTGGATAGAGTCATGAGGAAAAGGAATAGGAACAGAAAGGGAGAAAGACATGAAATAGACATGGATCGTTCCCATGTTAGATTGAAATGCGGGTACACAGACAACAAGGCGACAGGAAGGGTTGCAGCTGGTAAAAATCCAGCATTACCTAACTCAGCAAGGTGTCCATGATGATTTCCTTTCTAAAAAAAATACTATATTACTATTACTATATAGGTGTGAGTAAAAAAACATGAACTTTTAATTTTCGATTAAAGTAATCCAATTCAATGGTTTTATGGGCACGGGCGTTACCACAGAATATAGAAATCGCTAAAGCTATTAATTCCGTGGGTTACACTCGCCGTTTATTTTTCCCAAATTTTGTTTCATATCCAGTAAATTTTAATTTCGGTTGATAAAATAATGACAAGAAAACGTACCACATATTACGTGGAATTTCGTCAACTACAATACGTTTTCATCACGAACAGAGTTAACGAGGCAGGTGCGGAGCAATTAAAATTATATGCGTAGGTACCTATTTATATTGCTTTTGTCAATTTTTTTATTTACAATAAATTGAATGATTTAATAAAACGATAAAATATTAAAACCATTGTTAAAGATTTCATTTCTTTTAATAAATATTAAAAATAATTTTAGATATAGGTAGAGGGAGTTATGGCAAGCTTAGTATAGGTACTTTCAAACACAACGGTCCTGAGCTGGTTGTGACCAAGCGGCTCCCTTTGATAAGTTTCAAGTTTTCTGTTCACCTAGAGAGGGTCCGACCAACAATAAATTTTCCGATCCGGGGTCTCCATTCTAGCACCTTGGGTCCCTATTCTTGCACCTTGGGCACCCATTCTAGCACCTTAGGTCCCCATTCTAGAACCTTCGGTTCCCATTCTAGCACCTTGGGTCAATACTCGTATTTAAGTATTGAAAATGTAATATTTAATAGGTATATTTTTACGTACTGTTTGAATTAATAACTACCTAATATTATTATCATTAAGATAAGGCAAAATTACTCAAAGTACTTGGGTACAAATAATAACTCCGCCATTGTTACAGAGTCAGACAATAGCGGGAAGATTTTACAATAATTAAAGTTCCCCAACTTACAGAACAGGGAGGAACGGGGGTAGTTATCGCTAACTCGCGGAATTCGGCTAATTAATACAATTGCAAGTGAACACGATGCGAAGGTGTTATTATGTGTTATCTGTTGGAAGGAGTTGCTAATTGATTTTCGAGTTGTTTGTACTCGTACTGTTTGTTGCGTTCATAGTACGTTATGATAGTGTCACTTTCTGTTCCTTCTTCTGCATAATAGTAGCTCCATCTTGAAAATTCTCGAGTATTGTGGAACGGCAGCAATGTACATGAAACAATGAGACAAAGCTAAAACCCCAATTAACATTTTAAATGTGATTGTAAGTTTATTGCTTACGTTTTCACGCGTAAACTTCTAAAATCGCGAACGAAAGATCGAAATCGAATCGAAAGCTACAGTATCAGTGAGTAAAATAAGCTATATTTTATATCAGTATTCCCAATTTTAAAATTCCTTTACCAATAGTAGACCACGTTATTTGTGAGTGTCATCGTAAGGTATATTATAACATCACGCTAAAGGATTAGAATTCACTCACCACCGAGAGATCAATCATTAGACTTTTCTCGTATGTACACTACACTCAGAACAGTCTTTTCCGACTAATTCCTGCATCTTTGCTTACGTTATAAGGCTTGATTACAGCCAAGAGCAATAGCAACATATTTATAAGATATAGCAAATATTCTTTATTATTAAAAAAAAGAAGTACACTACAAAGGAGGTTTTAGAGCTTAGTATCTAATAAGTCAACAAGCTTTGTGTTTCGTAGCACATACATGTCACAGCACACAATAACCAGTGTAACCAACCCGATATAATCGATGGCAAAGTTAGCCCAGCAGACAACAGTCCGCATCACATTGTACGGTCGCCATTATGCTCGCTGCGGCGCGAGCGGACAAGTTCCGCAATACTTGTCCCAGCCACCGAACTAGATTGTCGGGGATATTATGTTGCTATTTACTAACTGTTATATAATTAAATTTGTGTTAGTAATTTCTACTACCACATACCTCTAGATGAACCAATTGACTATCTAATATGTAGAATCTATACATACAGGGTGTTGCGGAGTATTTGACAAGTCCACTTATTAGGGGTAGGGGTGGGGTAGTGTAGGGTAGGGATAGGGAAAATGTGCACATAAGTCAAGACGAAGCTTGAGGTCCGCTAGTAAAATTGTATAATATGTAAGAATAAGTTTTAAATATTAGGTTTGTTTTGAAATATTGTTATTAGGCTAAGTTTTAATCTGAATATAGGCAATTATTATATAACAAATTGGCTGTCTAATAGTTTTAACTATAAAATTTGTGTGTTGCTTTTTATAAGCTTGATCCGTGATATTCAGTTTTTCATAAATCCATTTTTTCAGAACCATTTTTCCGGGTTAACAAGTAATCTATACATATAAGTTTAAAAGGGTTCTTAGGACCTCCTGTTAGATGTAATCCATATTCGGCTCACTGTTGAGCATGAGTCTCCTCTCAGATATTGAGGGGTTAGGCCAATAGTCCACCACGCTGGCTAATTTTGCTTTAATATTGTACTGTCTATTTTTCTGAGAATTTACAAGCTCTATGTTTAGTTTGTTAACTAAGCAGCTGTATAAAATAGTTTATCATTTAAGTACTAACCTGATGACTAAAGTACACCGTTTTTCTACTGTCTCATAGGTCCAATGGTCCATGGCTAGTGGATCTGACTCATGGGCTCCTGGTTCGGGCTATGTAACAATACTCAATGTTATCATATCTCTTAAAATTTTTACCTATTTTCATAATTATAACTTCATTATTAGGGCTAAAAACTTTCAACCGTCACTTTCACCCCTTCTATTACTATATTTGTGTCAAAAACTAGTTTCTCAAAAACTCAATTTTATAAAAAAAAACCATTCCAGTTCAGCAGTTTAGCCGACAAAGGTAACAGAGAGTAAGAAAGATTTACAATCGCATTTATAAGATTAGATTATGAACAAACAAACCTATAGTTAAATACCTACATCATAACCTTTCCGCTGTCGGGGTAAGAAGGACCGGGAGCCGGTGTAAGAGATCTCGAGTGTTAGGCGAGTAGGATTTGATTTTACACTCCACTGCGCGCTAATCTCGCCTCGTCCTGTACGAGCGGGTGACCATGACTTTGTAGGACGAAGGACACACTGTCTGTGGAATCGGTCAATGTACTCGGACGTTATCTATTTACCTTACCTTACCTTATCAGCCCATAGACGTCCACTGCTGCACATAGGCCTCTTGCATGGACCTCCAAGCACAACGATCTCGAGCCGCCAGCATCCAGCGGCTCCCTGCAACCCGCTTGATATCCTCGGTCTCCTCGGCTTTCCGGTGCGGGGTCGCCATTCCAGCGCCTTGGGACCCCAACGTCCATCGGCTCTTCCAACTATGTGGTCCGGACATTGCCACTTCAGCTTCGCGTCTCGCTGAGCTATGTCAGTGACTTTGATTCGTCTGCGGATCTCCTCATTTCTAATTTGATCACGCAGAGAAACTCCAAGCATAGCTCGCTCCATCGCCCGCTGAGTGACTTTGAGCCTTTCTATTTTATCTATTTTTATATTTTTATCTATTTACTCGTTTTAAAATATAAATGATAATTGTCTAACACATTACTAACATAACGCTAAATAACACCAAACTACTTACTGGTTAACACTAGAAAATTGGCAAACGGGTTTTTTATATAAATTTGTAGAAAAAATAAACGGAAACAGACAACGTCGCAGGCGTCTACTTATCTATTATATCTACCGATTTTAAAAATTCTTTTACAAATAGAAAGCCACGTTATTTGCAAGTACTATGCTAGGAACTATGCTGGTGAAACCGCGGTGCTTTGGCTAGTTTGTATATAAAAGGCAACGTTTACTGAGTTATGTATCAACACTCAACTTAAACCACTGAAAGGATTTCGCTGAATATTTATTTTGCAATTAGCTGGTTATTATGACGTGGGCATCCGATATGAAAGGTTGTTTCAAAAGGGAGCTCCCGTGAGATAGTGAAAATCCTGTATTCAAGCAAAAAAAGCGAGTAAATTTCACAATTGGTTTTATGTCTATCTACATTCTTAAACTTTATATGAACAGGAGCAGACGTGGTATTATAACTACCAACTCTTCAAATATCAAATATCAAATCCTTTATTTGCTGATACAGTTTACAAGGTCTCAACAAATAAATATAATCTGTTCTGTATCACGCCCGATCGGCATGCAAAACAATGTTACAATACGACGTAGCAATACCGGTCATTGTAAACTTCGTTAGTGTGATCATTACAGAGTTAGGAAAATACACCTCAAGCCCGCCAACCCGTATAACCTGTAACCCGTAGAGCATTGTGGTGGGTGTTTGAAAACCGTCACTAAATAGCAACCTCCATTGTAATTATATAATGATTTATTTATTTTGCTATCATCCGCGAAAAGCCGACGAACCCATGCGACAACGTCACCCAGGAGATGTAGGACTTTACTACGTGCAATTGCACGTTGTAGAGGCAACATCTCCTGAGGATGCTCCGGTTTCGGGGTGAAACGTACGTAGAGATTATTTTGTCGGTCCTGGGTGACGTTGTCGCATGGGTTCGTCGACTTTTCGCGGATGATAGCAAAATAAATAAATCATTAAATAATCATGATGAACTTCCGCAAAGTAACGCCTGCTTCTATTGTATTTATTGTAACCAAAAAAGGTAGTCTCTTACAAAAGAGACCTCGTGGTTACCATACTCGGATTTGATCTTTCTCCTTAAAAGCTGTTTTTCGGAAAAATACAATGTGTTACGTTCAGAGCTGAAATATTGTTATTCCGTTCCGTTTACCTTATATTTGGACTTTTAGGATAATGTTATTTGTTTTTATTATTATTTTTTAAACCAAATTCAAGAAGGTAGAAAACAATGTTACTTTTGGTCTCATACCGTGGGATTCTATAAGTAAAACAATTTTCAAAATCGGTTTTGTAGATCTAGAAAGTACAATCTCGTATTTTCAGGCTTCTCCTCAGGATTAGTGCAACTAACACCGTGTGGTAACATAGTGATATATTGTAATATTATGTGTTTCTTTATACTTAATACGTTGTAATTACAATGTATGCGTTGGCTGGAAAAGTCAACGGAAAGCGCAAAAGAAAACTCGTTAGCCTAAATAATATGTTTATTTTAAACTCATATTACATCCTATTAAAATGGTAATGTAAGAAGGACGTATGGGCTCCCATTTAAATTGTTAAGCGTGGAAGTAGTTTAAGCCTAAATAGAATTTTCAGCGCTCATTAAAATTCTTATGAAGGTTGAATACGGAAACTGCTGCGTAAGGTGGTATACTGGAAAACATATTTAACAGTAACAGGGCTGTGCGAGAGATGCGTGGATAGTGCTACCACCATGCTTCTTTAATATATAATATATACTATGTACTTCCCATATATAGCCCAGTGGATATGAACTCTGCCTCCAATTCTGGAGGGCGTGAGTTCGAATCCGGGTCGGGGCATGCACCTGCAACTTTTCTGTTGTGTGAATTTTAAGAAATTAAATATGACGTATTTCAAACGGTGAAGGAAAAGCATCGTGAGGAAACCTGCATACCAGAGAATTTTCTTAATTCTATGCGTGAGTGAAGTCTGCCAATCCGCATTGGGCCAGCGTGGTGGACTACTGGCCTAACCCCTCTCATTCTGAGAGGAGACTCGAGCTCAGCAGTGAGCCAGTAGGGGTTGATGATGATGATAATGACTATATACTTCTATACTATTTAGAGGTAAAGTTTGCGGTGTTGTAGAGGGTGATTTATTGAACCGATTTTCAAAATTATTTTGTCGCTAGAAAGCCACGTCATTTGTGAGTGTCATAGGTTTTTGTCCCCGTATTCTCTCGAGAACCGGAACTACGTGGGTTGGTTCGATAAACACCGTAACGATCAAACTTTAGGGTCTCTAGCACAGGATTGCCTCGAAGCTGAAGAACTGAAGACATGATTCCTCATGATAATCTGGAGAAAATATTAATTACGGTTTATACTTGGGCAATACACTGTTCATTCATGTAATTCAATTAATTTTATTGCATTGTCAAAGTAGGTGCTATAGCCTACGCATGGCTAGGTTATTAAATAGTACTCAGCTGAGGCAGTAAATAGCACGTCGTAGGCTGTAACACAATTACAGGCAAACAATCGATAGGGATTGTTATCAAAACACACAGGATTAGTGCGCGGCGGATATTATATTGTTGCTATAATTCCATTATCGTATGCTAATACGCCAGGGAGTCGATGTCGATATATTATATATTATATTGTCGATATAATATCGGCACATAACTATCTAAGCCCGCTGGTTGGCTAGCAGTTGCCTTGCAACTTCGTCCGTGTCGAAAATCCTGACCATTCTTACTTCAAAGCAGACTTCCATACTAAATTTTCCGTTTATTATACATTTACTAGCAGATATTTGTCTGGTTTTTTTATTTAAACCATCCTTGAATGCTTTTTTTTGCATAAACATTTTTATACAAAAAAATATTTTAAAACACCGTAACGTATCCTGTGCCCCCGCTCTACCGCATTGCTGATTCAGGTCAAAAAAATGTCGTATGAATTAAATAAATTGTCGAATAAGAAATGTCCAAGACATGTCTGTCTTTGGAATGATGATAAACGTGTATTCATTCAGAATAATGATATACTTTATGATGATGTTCCAAAATGTCAAGTTCCATCAGTGAACATTACACATACAATCCCCTAAATTCCCTGCAAAATGGTTGCAAAATCATTAATTTAATCTAAAATCATAATACTGTAACGCAAGAGTGAATAATCCTGGATGTTATCCGCGATTTAACTTGATTAATAGCAAATATTGGCAAACACAACATAATCGAAACAGCTGAATCTAGCTGTTTTGTTGACGTAAATCTAAATATTGCCGATGGCTGGTTTGTACCACACCGCACTGATGGTTTGGCACTGTAAGTTAAATAACCGAGATTTACTTTTTTAGCTAGAGTTCTTTATCATCATCATCATTAACACTGCTGTACATAGGCCTCTTGCATGGACTTCCAAACAAAACGGTCTCGAGCCGCGAGCATCCAGCGGCTCCCTGCAAACCGCTTGATGTCCTCGGTCCACCTAGTGGTGGGTCGATCAACACTGCGCTTTCCGGTGCGGGGTCGCCATTCCAGCACCTCGGGCTCCCAACGTCCAACGGCTCTTCGAACGATGTGGCCTGCCCATTGCCACTCAGCTTCGCGACTCGCTGAGCAATATCTGTGACTTTGGTTCTTCTGCGAATCTCCTCATTTCTGATTCGATCACGCAGAGAAACCCCAAGCATAGCTAGAGTTACTTGGAAGAAATCGGAGAAGAAATATATGTCCAAGAACTGATTAACGGTTGGACGATACCTATCTGAAAAGCAACTTCTACGACTTTTCGACTTCGAGCTTCTTGGAAACAAGAAAACTTACCATTGGATCAACGTGGCTGGTATAAGTAAGCAATAAGAAATAAGAATACATCTATCCTAAGGAAACAGCATATTTTTTGCAAAAAATAACCGTTTAATATTCTATCATGTTATCAACCCAAATACGGCTCATTGCTGAGCTCGAGTCTCCTCTCAGAATGAGAGGGGTTAGGCCAATATTCCAGCACGCTGGCCCAATGCGGATTGGCAGACTTCAAACACGCAAAGAATTAAGGAAATTCTCTGGTGTGCAGGTTTCCTCACGATGTTTTCCTTCACCGTTAGAGACACGTGATATTTTTTTTTTTTATTCTTTACAAGTTAGCCCTTGACTACAATCTCACCTGATGGTAAGTGATGATGCAGTCTAAGATGGAAACGGGCTAACTTGTTAGGAGGAGGATGAAAATCCATACCCCTTTTCGGTTTCTACACGACATCGTACCGGAACGCTAAATCGCTTGGCGGTACGTCTTTGTCGGTAGGGTGGTAATTAGCCACGGCCGAAGCCTCCCACCAGCTAGACCTGGACCAATTAAGAAAATCTCAATCTGCCCAGCCGGGGATCGAACCCAGGACCTCCGTTATGTAAATCCACCGCGCATACCACTGCGCCACGGAGGCCGTCAAATATTTAATTTCTTAAAATGCACACAACTGAAAAGTTGGAGGTGCATGCCCCGGACCGGATTCGAACCCACACCTTCCGGAATCGGGGGCAGAGCTATTCTATCATAATTTGCTATAATTTGCTTCCGTACACGCTTATGTAGGATATGGTTAGGACAACAGCACATTAAGTATTTGCCGAGCTCACTCGTGCGGCGTGGAATGCCTGGCATGCGTCCCCCCTCCCCCACTCTCCGGACTCTCTGTAATTGATCTCGGAATCCCGATGCCTCTCGCCGCAATATCTATTGATTGAATGCTTGCGTGCGGTGCAGTTGCACTATTAACATTCATAAGCATGTTGGCAAACTTCTGCCTCTCAACACAGATGGAGATTAGAAAAAAAATTCTGTACACATTCACATGCATATTCAATATTAATCATTATTAACCCATATTCAGCTCACCGTTGAGCACTTGTCTCCTGTCAGGTTAGGTTAATAGTTAACCACGACTAAATACATTAGGTTTGTGGATAAATGATTTTACAATAAATTAAATTCCTTTTTTATGTTTTTCATATAGTTTTTTTAATTCATTGAAAAGTTTTAAAAAGCATAGTTGTTTTAGTAATTTCTGTCAACAACAATTGAAAGATGTTCTTAAACAATACTAACATAATATTAATTGATTATGAAACACGGCTAAAACTCACGTGATATTAGGTCGGAATATGCCCGACTAGTTTGGATCGTGCCGCGATGCAAGAACTAGCTCATGACTAAGGGCCCCGTATGGGTTCGAAACTAGTCGGGCATACTCCGACGTAATATCACGTGAGTTTTAGCCGTGTTTCATAATCAATTAATATGAATAACACTCACGATAGTTTAAATTCTAAAACTAACATAATATATTTAAATTACTACATTTAACTACAACTTTAATTTTATTTTTGGAGTCGTATAGTTACTAAGGGGTAAAAATTACTCTAAAATCTTTCCGAGCTGTAGCACTGAGAGATCAAGGCAATAAATGCGATCACAAGAAGTGTGTGACTAAAAGCTCCATTAAGACACATCTGTTAATTAACTCGACAGGAAATAGAACCTTGTTCTAACTGCTGGATTGTATGTCTGTGTGTCCCTCCTCTGTTAGCTGTAATTGATTATATCAATGGCGCTGCACCACAATACCTATTGATTGAACATAAACAGTTTGGTTTACACGTTTACCAGTGTGTATAGGTACACATTGACATATACACATGACTTGAAAAGCAATGTTTCGTCAACCATATCCCAATTGCTGTTACATTTTCTTTTTTTTATTAATTGACAAGTTAGTCCTGCAGGGTCATTCTGTAACGATGCTTTGTATAACTGACAAGTGCGAGTTTCGAATTAACCTCTCTCTCTGAAATTTTGAATAAAACGTAAGGCTTAAAATTTTCTTTTTTATCCGAGTCAGGAGACTTGAGAACACCATCAAATAGACGGATGAATCTAAATTTAATCGCCAAACATAAGCGATGCAACTCGAGTGTTGTATGCAATCATATTTACAATTGCAGTTTTAATGAATAGATAGGGCTGATTTATCTACCTGGATTAATAAAGACATGCCGAATTGCTTCGAATGTCGCATTTAAGTAAAACATTTTTATCAACATCGGTTAAATGTCTTCATTTCCAGCCGAATTCATGTATGAAATCGTGTGCTACTGTTGCTACCAACTGCTACGATTGTCTACGGCGTAGGAAGATTTTTAAATTTTTCGTATTTTTTTATTCCGGATATATACTAAACTTTTTTTACCTACATGGTCGGTTCTCTCCTTATAGGAGACGGGGTTTGGAGTTTATTATCACCATGCTGCCTAAACACGTGTTGGAGGGCTTAGGTTGAATTTATTTTTGTCTCTATAACGATCATTATTAAATTTTAATAATGATTGCGATCAACGGTTTCCAACTTCCAAAGTCAAAGTAAAAATTAATTTATTTCAATAAGATAATATGATTAGTTAATGGTGATAATAATTATTCGAAAACTTGAAATTAATATTACGAGGGTTCCAAAGCGCTTTGGTCCGAGAGGAGCCCACAACAAACTCAGCCACGGTATATTTTTATGTTTATCAAAATCTCCATAATTCCTAGATAATTAAATAATATAAGCGATAGAAATTGTAACGAATGTTCTTGTATCTCACCGGTTGGAGTCTCGTCCTTTTAAAATCACTTTCAGTAAAATTGATCGTCAACTGGTTTATTTCCAGCCTTGACAATAATGTAGTATTATGGAAACGTTTATTTCATTCATTTTTCATTTTCTCATAAAAACACTTTTCCATTTATTCGAAATTTAAACGAGTTTTCGTGTAATGAATGCTTATTAGACCCCTAATTTTAAGGTTTACAAAATATCATCTCCCGCGTTACCTTCCTCCCACCCTATTACTCTAACATAATACAGTAACGTCCTCCATTAGAGAGTGTTATTATTATGTAAGTGAGTTCCATTTAAAATGTATATTACTTCGACATTTGAATATACAGAACTGTTTACGCAATGGCGTATAAAAAGGGCAAGTAGAAATATAAAATTTAGAAACTTCCTCAGATTCTGTTTTTGGTGGAAACCAAGTTTTTCATTTACATTTTATATTATTATTTTTATGTTTTAACAATATCCATGGACTTTCTATGCAGATAAAGGTGGTGAGGGTGTATTCCATTACGTGGTCTTGTATTTATTTGTAGACAAAGCAAACGTACATAGGTCCTACAAAGTATAATATTTTAATCATAATTGTAAGCGAGTGTAAAGTACTGGGGTAGCTATTTTTACAAGCGTATATTTAATCAAAAAGTAGTAGTAGTAAAATTGAGATTTAGGAACGTTTAAAATCCCTGAGCATTAAGGGCTTAAAACCACCGAATCTCTACCAAATGTCGATCCCTAAACGTTAATAGCGCATGCAGCAGTTTAAGCCGCAGCCGAGAATATCTACTATAAACCTGTCAAACGTGTCGGCTATTCCACCACACATTTGTTCCCAATACATCTGGAAAATTTAATCGGAAAAACTATAAATAGTTGCAATATGACCCTTCTTACCACCAACTTAAGGACTACACACTGAAAACATAAACGCGTGCCAGGTTCCCTGTACAAGTTTTACAGCGTGAGCCAAAAATTCTGACTCGTATGCATCGTAAATTTTTACCTTTGCGTGTTTTTTGGGATTTCAGTGAAGCGCCGAGTTTCGTGTGATATTGTTCTCAAAAATATACATTTGTAATGTTTTGTTGTTTGAGGAGTCGTTTCATTCATCTGACGCTATTAGTATCTCTTTTTTAGCTTCAAACTGTATATGTCAGTTCATCATATCAGCCGATGGACGTCCACTGCAGGACATAGGCCTTTTGTAGGGACTTCCAAACATCACGATACTGAGCCACCTGCATCCAACGGCTCGCTGGATGTGTTAATTAGTGATCGGTAAATAATCTGAGTCTAAAATGTCCCCTTCCTTATATGAGAGAGAAAGCCTAAGCTCTGTAGTAAGCTAATGTTAAAATAACTTTACATTTAACCTTTTTAAAAAAGTAACCTGCCAGCTCCAGTCATTGATTGAAGTTACATTAAATAGTTTAAAAACATTAGTACATTTAATGCATAAATGTATTTCTGAACTAAATATAAAGATTCATCAGTTTCAAGTATACATGCTCTTGTAAAAACAGTAAAGATATAATTGTCAGTATTACAATTGCTTATTAAATCTGTCAGTGAAAGTGCGTGTACTCTGTGTATATAAAGGGTAACGTTTACCTACTTTATTATGAAGGCATCGTATTTTGTAAATTGAAACAGTGTAATTGGGTATTCTGGCAAATTGATGAGCTTTGTAATCATGAATGATTGAACTTATTACCGCGCAAAATTTCCATCTGTTAATTTTGGGAAATGACTTCTGAAAATACGCCTTTATTCGCGATGAGTTTTCATAGTTTTTGTTCAATAATTAATTTCGTAGTCATTTAACTGGTAACTGAGCGTATGATTTTAAAAAAATATATCAAGGTGTATTTATTATTATGTTATTTTTCAGGGTGCTGGATGTTTGGTAAAAGATTGATTGATATTTGGAAAGTTATATAAAAATTTAACTTAATGACTTATATTTATTTAAATTATTTTGATGGTAGGGAAAATAAAAACATTTGCATAAAGGTCGTAGCTCGTCGGTCGTGCACAGCTAGGGCCAAACGCTGGCAGACTACTCGGAAAGGCGTCCACCCATGGTCCACCTGTCGACTACAAGAGGACGCCTAGCGGCAAGGCGGTGCGGGTTGGGTCCCGGATGACTCTAATGAGCTACAACCTTTATAATTATTGTACAAACAGCTGAAATACCACGCTTTTTTTTCTATTACTATACTTTATTACTATATTATTATAAAGAGGTAAAGCTTGTGCTTGTAGGGGTAATCTCTAGATCTTCTGAACCGATTTTGAAAATTCTGTTACCACTATTTGCATAATCACATATGTTTTAACTAGCGGACGCCCGCGACTTCGTCTGCGTGGAATTTAGTTTATCACAAATTCCTCGGGAACCATGGATTTTTTTGGGATATAAAGTAGCCTATGTGTTATTTCAGAGTAAAATCTTCCATATTTCGGCCAAATCGCTTTAGTAGTAGCGGCGTTAAAGAGTAACAAACATCCAAACAAACATTCAAACATTATCGCGTTTATAATATTAGTAGGAAGATGGCCAAGTTATAATAATTATATTAAGCCGTATATGAAATTAAGACAAAACTTAGGGATGGGGGATAGGGTATACACATACAGTGTGATGGTCAAACGGTAATGGGGGTATGAGCTTGTATAGAGCAAATCATATTGTATTAAAAATATTGTATTTTGTTTTTAATTAAATTATTTTTTTGTGATGGCATGAATATGGTGAGGAGTTCTACTCCATAAATACCTAAAGTGACTTGGATAATGTACAAAAGTGGCCGCTTATAACTTTCTCATATCTATGTATATAGAAGGTTTTCGATATCCGTGGCTAAACACAACGAGGCTATGGGATGTAATAAAAACTATAATAGCGGAACAACGCCTCTGGATGATGTTTGCTGAGGAGATCGTACCGAGCCTATCCAAACACGCCTCCCGATGGAGCCGTAACTCGCGACACCCGCCGGCCCGCACATAATTACACTGGCGGACATTATTACTATATTTTATTATATTGGAAATAATAGCTGCTGTTTGTACAACATTTTGTGTTACTAATATGTTAGAACTAGAAGATACGTTAGTATAAAATGGTTTTCTTTTTTATTCAACGATAAATTGACCGATATCGATGCTATCGAAGTTGGTATGGATTCTCTAGCTTGATAGGAATACAAACATTTTGAAGTCTTAGATAAGTTAAAAGGTCAGGACGTCAGGTATTCTATTAATCAGTGGCGTGCACAAGGGCTTTAACTACGGTATGCACTATAGGTAGAAATTGTACAAAACGGAAAATTCCTCCTCCAATACAGATACGTAATGAATCGTCAGGTATGCATTGTGTTTATGCATCTATGACGTGCACGCCCCTGCTAAAAAGGAATAATATGAAGCTAATCATAGGAAAATAGCTTGATAGAAATCAATTGTTAACATTTTCCCGACTAGACTAAATGTTAAATTCCTACGAAAAAACATACATTTAATTACATATACTCATATGTATTTATAAGTTATTTGTACACAAAATATAAAACATAAAAGAAAAGATGAGACAAGGTTAATCTCTACTCAGGTTTTGTGTCGTAAAACAATCCATTAGTGGATAAAGCTTTTAACGTAATGTTTTTTTAGGAATCCATTATCTTTCATATTTTGTCTCTGTGGCAGATACCTCTTGAGATATTCTTTTCCTGGCATAACATGCCCTGCGGTGTGCAGGGATGAGTCTCGATAGCTGCCTGGATAAGTGGCCAGACTGAGAGGTCATAGGTTCGAACCTTGCCCGTTGTGAACATGCTGATGGCTTTTGGGGACTATTGTCGTAACACTAGCACAGTATTTACGACTAATAAGCGGGGAACATGACCCTATGTATTGTGGTTGTAATCTAAATCTAGATAAGAATCTAAATAAAGAAAGTTTGTGAGTAAATTCAAAGTCAGATATACTATGTACTACGTATCTTCGCTGTAGTCAAAGCGTTTTCACGGTTTTAATAAATAATTTTTGAACACGATCGCAGCGCCACCCAACTTATGCATACCTTGATCTTCTAAAGTTTTGCGCGTAAATACATTTAGTAATATATTTTCATTGAAATAGTTTATCTTTGGTTCAAATCATATTAATTTGTAATTATTTCTCAGTAGCGTGACCGAAGCGGTCGGCTCCATAACAAAGAATGTATTATGCTAATTCACATTAATTCTTCCTGTGCATGTGCAAGCTCAACTTCACATTTTGTAGTGCATTGAAATACATATCATGATTGCCTGCAATTAGAAAATCGTTAGTCCGCGTTTGTGGCTTTGCATACAAATATTATACGATTGGAGCGAACCTATTGAAAAAGTATATTATATTTTTTATCGACGGTACAGTTTTTGTATGACAAATTGTGTAAATATGATTAAAATATATGTTTTTTGAGAGTTTCGGTTCGACAGAACACGATGATCTAACTAAACCATGATAAAATCAACTGACAAGCACATTTTTTTTACATATATAGGAACATACAGTGTAGCTTTCAATCTAAGGACTATTGTTACGCTACCACTGTAGATAATGATAACAACAAATTGTATTGGCTTTCACACAGGAAGTATATCTAATAATAAGTATTGTTATATTGCAATGAAATAGCTGACTGGATTTGATTTGATGTTACTAAGCCACAGAAATATTACTAAGTAGCACGTTACGAGCTTTCTAGAGCTTTATGATTAACATTTAATGATGATTGTGTTAAATGGGCTATTAAGCTCAATTATGTAAATTACCTCTTCTCAGAGTCATTAAAATCTGATAACACATCGTTGAGATTTTACTTGAAATATGATTTAAAAAGGGAATGTCCAGCCCCAACCTACCCTAATCACCCATTAAAATTGGCAATTTACTTGTATCTAAAAATCTTGATAATTCTAGTTTAATAATGAAATCACTACGTTATCAAAAAAAGTTTGCTACAAAGTTCATACATCTTTTATTCATCTCTAATTTGTACCCAACGGGGACGAGCAAAGATCGTTGACCATACAGCCATAGTTTTACGTAATTTTTTGAAGACTTATAATTAGTGTGTCTGATCGTTTTCATGCTAGTTGGTACAAAAAAAAAACAGTTAGTACAGTTTTAAATGTTACTTCGCTGCTATGGTACAACGGCGAACATTTTGAACAAGAAAAGTGATAAAGATATAGTTTTTTCTTTAAGAAAATACTTTTATTGAGCCAATTATTTAACGAAATCCTTATTAATACATCATATTATAATCTCCATATATATAAGGGGGTATACCTGGGTTCCTGGGATGTTGGTTTGACCGGTGGGCATTCTTCTTTAGGATATTAGAGTGTTGTTAAGCTTGGGATGGGGTTAGGCATTCAGTGCCCCAAAGCAAAGCCTTATATTTATAGATAAACAAACTGTTATTGATACTGATAAAATATAAGATGTCTGCGTTATCCGCGGTTTATAGCGTCGTATTGTAGGCGACGGACTCGTGCGGCCGACAGCCTCGTAAACTGACGACCGAACCACATTATCACTACATATTATAAAACGATTGGGCAAAATGATAAATACTTGAACGCTTGCAGGATATTGGACGTACTTTCTTTCAAACTTTAGCATAGAAGTGCTTTTAAAAGTGTGTGTGTGTATATTTTAATGCCCTTTCAGAAGGCAGATTCTACTGAATAACTGGCAAAGTTTATTTGTTTGATTGCTTGAACGCGCTAATCTCAGTAAATATTGGTCCAATTTGAAAATTCTGTAATTTTTAAAAGTCCATTTATCGAGGAAGGCTAAGCTTTTATCACGCTAAGACCAATACAGAGCGCCAATGAAGAATGTTTCACAATCGAGGGTTTTTTTTCTATTAAGAGCTTACGCTGCGTGCGCTGCGTAAATGGTCAAAGTTTCGCAAAAATCATGTGTGACAGAATGGCTCCCTTATAAAAGTCTGCTACAGTCTTTCCAGTCTAGCCATCAGTTGTTTAATAAACTCGACTCTATGTATTAAAGCATTCATGCTATGTTATTTCAACGCGCTCAAAGTGTAATATTAAAATCAAATGAATGAATAGAAACAAAATAAAACTCTAATGAAATCCACAGGCACTTCTCCATCTGTTTCCCATTAATTCCGTGATTAATAGACAAGGCGAGATGTAAAGTCTGTCCGGAATAATTGATCTCTCATTAATTTATTTAATTCGGACATTTATATTCAGGCAGCGTTTAGGAGAGCGTCAAAGTACCTCAGTTTTTGCGCAAGATGAGACGTTAATCACTGATCAACCTGAGAGAAACTGGAACTAATATCACGGCGGTCGCCATTTTGCAATTGCCTCTACCTCGTGAGCTTCTACAACTGGCCATCTCTGAAGGTGCAGGCACCGGAGGCAACGATGGAGACGACGATATGAATACTCTCGGGAGGAGATGACTCCACTGCATTTTGCGAAACATTATACTAAAAGTGCGACACCCTCACTCGGCCAGGTCCTAGCCAAGGATATTTGCTATCGACAGATCACGTGATCAAGATCTGTCATTCCCATTCATTTATCTAGTTTTCGAAGCGTTTACGATCGTAGAAAGAGAAACGACATGCCACTTGGCTACAGGGGCACATAAGTTTGAGGCACTATACCTGAAATTACACCGGCAACTACAACTTTCAGACCAGAACACAACAATACTGCTTCGCAGCAGAAATAAGAATGACCTCCCCGGATGTACAAGAAACTCGGACGACCTCTCTGGCGCAATTGGTAGTGCTGTGCTGTTCTCTGCTCTGCTCAAATTAGGAAACGACTCCGGTCTGGTCTGGTGGTAGACATTGGTCGTGGTTAGTTACTACCCTGTCGGCAAAGTCGTAAATCAGGCGATTTAGCGTTCTGGTACGATGCTGCGTAGAAACCGTCAGAAGCATGGGTAAATGAACTTCTGTTTGTTCCAAGTACGCCCGCTTCCATCTAACTAGACATGATGAGGAATTCTAGACTAGAGTAGTCTAGAATTCCTCATCACTTAACATCAGGTTAGATCGCAGTCAAGGGAGTTTTGATTGAATTAAAAAAACTCTAATTTTATTACAAAAAGTTGTACTACAACAAAAAAATCCAATATTTTCAAAGGAGGCGTACGTAGAACACAATTCTAGCGTCCGTGTTAAAAACTGTCAATACTATTTTATAAACCAAATGAGCATTTAAAGCTGCTGCTGACAGAACAACCGACTAACCTTTTTACCACTAACCAGGTCTGAAAACCGAAACTTGATCCACATATGTGACAACTCATAAATTACTCAGTTTTTGAAAACTAAAAAACAGTCATCATCATCATCATATCAGCCGATGGACGTCCACTGCAGGACATAGGCCTTTTGTAGGGACTTCCAAACATCACGATACTGAGCCAACTGCATCCAGCGAATCCCTGCGACTCGCTTGATGTCGTCAGTCCACCTGGTGGGGGGTCGGCCAACACTGCGCTTACTAGTGCGGGGTCGCCATTCCAGCACTTTGGGACCCCAACGTCCATCGGCTCTTCGCACTATGTGCCCCGCCCATTGCCACTTCAGCTTCGCAACTCGTTGAGCTATGTCGGTGACTTTGGTTCTTCTGCGGATCTCCTCATTTCTGATTCGATCACGCAGAGATACTCCTAACATACCTCGTTCCATCGCCCGCTGTGTGACTCTGAGCCTTCTTATGAGGCCCATAGTTAGCGACCAAGTCTCGGAACCATAGGTCATCACTGGCAACACGCACTGTTCGAAGACTTTTGTCTTCAGGCACTGAGGAATTTCGGACGAAAAGATGTCGCGAAGTTTCCCGAATGCAGCCCAGCCGAGTTGGATTCGACGGTTCACCTCTTTCTCGAAATTGGACCTACCTAACTGGATCATATGTCCTAGGTATATGTATTCGTCTACAATTTCGAGTGCAGCGTTCTCAACTATAACTGGGTGGAGCGATACATGAGCATTACACATTATTTTTGTTTTGCCCATGTTCATTTTCAGGCCCACCTGTTGAGAAACGCTGCTGAGGTCATTGAGCATTGTACTAAGGTCATCCAGAGTCTGTGCCATGATGACTACATCATCCGCGAACCGCAGTTGAGTGATATACTCGCCATTGATGTTGATGCCAAGTCCGCCCCAGTCCAGAAGCTTAAAGACGTCTTCCAATGCGGCGGTAAATAGCTTCGGAGAGATCACATCTCCCTGACGCACTCCTCGCTGCAACTGGATTGGCCTCGTAGTCTGATCCTGAATACGGACTGACATAGTGGCGTTTTCGTACAAGCACTTCAACGCTTGGATATACCTGTAATCAATTCGGCATCTCTGCAGTGACCTTAGCACAGCCCAGGTTTCCACCGAATCGAAGGCTTTCTCATAGTCCACAAACGCTAAGCAAAGTGGCTGGTTATACTCGTGAGTCTTCTGTATAACCTGCCGCAGCGTATGGATGTGGTCTATGGTGCTAAAGCCTTTTCGGAAACCGGCTTGTTCGGGAGGCTGGAAGTCGTCAAACCTATTAGCGAGACGATTCGTAATGACTCTCGAGAACAATTTGTAAACATGGCTTAGCAGCGAGATGGGTCTGTAATTCTTCAGCAAGGTGTTGTCACCTTTTTTGAAGAAGAGAACCACCACGCTCCTATGCCACGCCTCAGGCGTCGTGCCCTCGTGAATGACGGAATTGAACAATCGCTGAAGGACTTTAAGTATTGGTTTTCCACCCGCTTTCAGGAGTTCTGCTGTGATTCCGTCCTCACCTGGCGCCTTATTGTTCTTCAGTTGTTTGAGAGCCACACTAATCTCGTATAGGCTGACGTCCGGGATATCTTCGGTATAGTGTCGGGTCAACTTGGCTCTGGGGTCTTTAGCCAAGTTGTCAACAGGCTGCTGAGTAGTCATGTATAGCTGTCCATAGAACTTCTCGACCTCACTTAATAACTCGGGCTTGGAAGAAATAAGATTACCGTGCTCGGTCTTCAAACGCGTCAGCTGCCTCTGTCCAATATACAGATCTCTGGCGAAAACTTTCGAGCCGCGATTGTTTTCAATCGCATTTTTAATACGCTCGGTATTGAAGTTTCGCAAGTCGCTGGTTTGCGACTTAGAGATCTGTCTACTGATTTGTCGGTATTTTGACGCATCTGCTGAAGACTGCAATCTCATTTCTTGCCTCTCTTCCATGAGTTTAAGTGTATGGTCTGAGAACTTTTTGGTTCTTTTCGTACGGTGGGTCTTATAGAACTTAGACCCAACGGAATGGACAGTTTCCACGAACCTGTTGTTCAGATCGTCCACAGTTTCGCAATTTGCTAGGCAATCAAAGCGGTTCTGCAGTTCTAGTTGAAAGGACTCGGGGTTTTGGATATGGGCACGAGTAGGTCGGAGCGTAGACTTCACCAGTCGATACCGTTCCAGCTGAACGTTGATATTCAACGTGCCTCTAACCATTCGGTGATCGCTACCGGTTTTCACCCTATGGATCACAGAAACATCGTTGAATATTTGCCGTTTGGTAGACAAGATGAAGTCAATCTCATTTTTTGTGGAACCATCGGGGCTCATCCAGGTCCATTTCCTGTGTGGTGGCTTCTTGAAGAAGGAGTTCATCATAAAGAGGCCCTCCTTCTCCATGAAGCCAGCCAACATTTGGCCCCTATCGTTCCGTTGCCCATACCCAAATCGTCCCACTTTCAACTCTGAACCGCTACGTTCGCCCAGCTTTGCGTTAAAATCCCCCATCACAACATTGTAATAAGAGTTTGAGGCATGTATGGCTTTAGAAATATCCTCATACAATACCTCCACCTCCTCGTCGGGATGTGTCGAGGTCGGTGCGTAAACCTGTATAACCTTCAACGAATACCGTTTGGTAATTCGGAGGACCAGGAACGCTACCCTGCTCGACACACTCTCGACTTTTACAACATTGTTCACGAGGGACTTGTGAACGATAAATCCGACACCACCTTGGGACTGTTGGTCGCCCTCCCGGTAGTAGAGCATGTTGCCGGATTCAAGGATTATCGACCCCTCCCCCTCTCTTCGGACTTCAGACAATCCTATGACATCCCAGTGCAACTTGCTCATCACTTCTTCCAGCTCGATGACCTTTTCGTCGGACCTCAAAGTGCGTGCGTTGTATGTTGCCAGGTCTAGTCGTCGGGGTTGGCAGCGGAATCTCTGCCGGAGATTCTTAACACCCCTTGCCCCGCCGTTACCGTAACCGCTGCCAGAGCCAGGAATAGCGGGGCTGCCGGGGACTAGGGGCTGTGTTATATTTGTTCGGTCCATACAAAGTTTTGCCCGATACTGACCACGCTGGGCATGCGGGTTGGTCAGCGCAGTGCTAGATTATTCGCGCCGATGTCGCTGCTGCCCGACACCGGCCTGAGGCATTTCTTAATCTAGCCTGTGGGAATGGATATACCGCCATTCGTCGGTAACAGTAAGTAAGCCCAAATATCAACTCCAACAACCACACTATAGTAACCACCAATCGCTGTACCAACTCAATAGAGTGAAGACTCCAAGCGACCACAAAACAAATATTGTGGCCCCGCGACGACGGGCTAAACGAAACTTTAATTATTTGTCCAGTCACAAAGGATTGTTTGTATAAACTACTTCCTACGCAGGTAAAACCTCACGGCTCGCTTCGTTCCCTTTGAGTATTTATTATACGAGAACCGTGATAGCCAAGACGATATAGCTTCTGCTTTTTTTAAATCTCTACATGTATGAAGTTTGCCGATCCGCATTGGGCCAGCATGGCATTAGTCTGCACCCTGTGTCTCGGAGAGGTCTGGTCTCAGCCGTCTGTCTGGTCATTAATGAATTTAATATTATCACCAAGTGTGGTGGTAAATCCAAGCTCCATATCCCCTCTTCTATAAGGAGGGAGAGCAGCTGAAGCGGGCCTTTATAATTATGAAATTGACAAGAGTCAATCACAAGTACCAAGTATTGGCCAATGTTGGCCACACTTTTTGTCCAACATTGGTCCCTCGGACGGAGATGAATGATGATGAGAGGACATGAGTTGAATATTGATTCCCGGGGGCCGTCCCTCTCGCATCAATAATGCAGTGTGTGAATAAACTGTAAATTTACAACTTTTTCACAGCGTCCTCGCTGCCCAACGTTTATTGTTGTCACACCGGGTGTCTTCACACTAATTCGACTTCTACGGCTTTTGTTTTTGTTAAGAAAAGTTAGTTTTGGCACCATTTGTTAAGGTCTCTACGGCTCGACGATTCAGAAGCTGAAACTTCTTATGATTAATCTCTTACTTTTATTTTTGTTCTTAAAATATATTGATAGTGACTTTTCCAGGCGTCTATGACTTAACGATTATCATAATGAGGAACATGACGAGGAGAGATAGAGGCTACTTTTTATTCCTGAAAATAATGGTTCCCGCGGAATTTGTAAAAAGCTGAGTATTGACGCGGACGAAGTCGCAGGCGTCCACTAGTACGCATTTCTACATCCGAGATAATCTTATTGTTTGTCAACTATTGCAAATTGTAAAATATTCTACTAAATATTGAAAATGTCTACAACTTTTAAAGTGTGGATAAGTGTGTC
Source organism: Bicyclus anynana (assembly GCF_947172395.1). NCBI lineage: Eukaryota > Metazoa > Arthropoda > Insecta > Lepidoptera > Nymphalidae > Bicyclus > Bicyclus anynana. The sequence goes on along the minus strand of NC_069085.1, from coordinate 697,834 downwards.
TATTCCCATCTTTATTGTATTAAATCATGAATACGTTACGTTCCCGAGTAAGAAATAAAAACGCTGTACATTGTATTGTTCCCGACTGTTGTTTGTATTATAAAACGCTTATGACACTTTTTAGGGATGTCGCTAGTTGTAGAGTACTCGTATATTGTTAGACCAAAGAGTGGATGTCATGGATGATGTTTGTAAATTGGTATAGATAAACCTGGTGTTTACCCTTTGTAGTTACGAAGTTGCTGGTGAAAATGTATGGGAGGTGCTGAATTTTCAATACAAGAAAACTCAATACAATACAATACAAGAATACTCGATAAATGTACAAGTTTTTAAAATGGTAGTAGTACACTTCAGTTCCTTACATTTTTTTACAGGATAATTTTTTTTAATTGGGCCATCATAATGAAAGAAAAATTGTTCTTGCACTCAAAACTTCTTTTACAAAACAAATAAAACATTATTTATTAAAGTAGTAGGTATTATAGTACATTGATAATATAATTTAATCCGTAATGTTTATTTTAAAATCTTAATTACAACAGCTACAGTATTGAAAAAAAACTGATTCAAGATGGAAAAAATATAACTCGTTCACCCTATTTTTTGGAAAATTATTCAAATTAGTTTTAAATAATTAGGTAGTGTATCTACCATTTGCGTTTTATCTATTAATTATGGGATACCCTGTATATCTATACGAGATTAATTTATCCTACTATGCTCTGTTTTGTTATATCTCGAAGGAATTTACATTGGAACATAAATCGGTGGAAATATACCATTGAAAGTAGAACCTCAACGAATCATATACCCAACCTTCTTCATGAATCACTTTATCTATTGGTAAGAACCGCATGAAAATTCGTTCAGTTGTATTCGAGTTTCTTGCGAATAGACAAATCGCGGCGCAGCACTATGTTTTCTAATATCTATTGATGGCGATTGATTCTTAACTCCCCTTTATTTCCTTTGTCTTTTTAGGGTTCCGTAGACCATAATCAATAACTCTCACACCTTTATTTCCTTTAATAACTCTTACAGTGAACGTATTTTTCCAACGGCTAGATCTAGTAGGTACTAATCACCTTCGAGTATGTATTGTATGCAGGTTCAGATGAGCGTCCTCGTGGCTGCGGGCGGACGTCATTATCCGCAGGACGTGGGTGCACGGCTTCCTGCGACCCTTTGACGCTCTATGCTCTATGCTATGCTCTATGACGTACTTACGTGGCATAGACTAACCGCAGAACTCACATCGTAACTAGCGTAGGTACCTTAATTAGCAAACGATTAATAAAAAGTAATAAATTATCAAAATGTTCGAGGACGATATATAACTCAAATTACTTATGAATTTCATGGAAGCAATTTGTTTTCTCAGACTTCTTTACAAGTTCTGATCATATTATAAACTGTTATATTACATTGTTTTAAAATACTGTAAATATAATGTAGAAGGCCTCCGTAGCGCAGTGGTACCGCCAAGCGATTTAGCGTTCCGGTGCGATGTCGCGTAGAAACCGAAAGGTGTGTGAATTTTCATTCTCCTCCTTACAAGTTAGCCCGCTTCCATCTTAGATTGGATCATCACTTACCACCAGGTGAGATTTAAGTCAAGGGCTAACTTGTAAAGAATAAAAAAAAAAGATTTTTGCCATTTCTTCAGTAGAACGCTGTTTTGGAAACGGTGGTATAGTCACTACTGACTAACAGAAATTACCTCAAAGTTATTATAAAAGTCATAATCAAAGCTATTAAGTCTACTTAAAATAAACTTGAATGTAATATTCTGTGCTTTTCTATTTCGTAGTGAAATAGAAAGTCCAATTATATCAAGTTAGTTCAAAAGTCTTCTATATGCGTTGGCCTTTAGAAGTCTTACCAAGCTCTGGATAATAGATAATAGATATATTGTCTGTGTCAAAGGTAATGGCGTCCTTTAGCGTGGCTCTGCGAGGTGCATTTAAGTGAAAGATCCCTCTATTGAATGTGAACAGAGAAATACGCCAGCCATTTTTAAATGTCGCGTATTTATTTTACGTGTTCATCAAAGCATGTTATAACTAACTTTTGATGATGGAACGGAACGCTGGTTGGTTGTATAGTTTGACCAGAACTATATAAATCTGGGCGACACAAGTATTTTTAAAAAGTTTGTACCTTATATTTTTTTTTTATTTTAATTCGTTTATTACAAGTTAGCCCTCTACCATCTTACCTGATGATGCAGTCTACGATAGAAGCGGGCTAACTTGTTAGGAGGAGGATGAAAATCCACCACCCTTTCGGTTTCTACACGACATCGTACGGGAACGCTAAATCGCTTGGCGGTATGTCAAAGAAAAAATCTCAATCGGCCCCCCCCGGGAATCGAACCCAGGACCTCCGTTTTGTAAAACCACCGCACATACCACTGCGATGAGTCTTAGCCATGTGCTTCACGGGAATACGTGTACAAAATAATAGCCCTGCGCTCTTCATCGTGCTGATGAGCGTATCAAGACGGACAGCACTTATCGTAACCAACCATTTTATCCGTTAACTATATCAACGTCAATTTTAGACTTTATCAAATTTTGTTCTAGGGTTAGTTGTTTTTTATTTTCTCCTAAAATGACTCCAGTTTTCTTGAACTTGATTCCCGTGACTATGGAAATGCTTTTTAATTAAAATCAAAGCAAGGAACGAAAGGAAAGGAAAACTAAAATCCGCGAATAGTGAAGAAAAATATATTTTCTTATTCGTGGTAACAACGTAGATTTGTTCGATCTTTATTTAAGTGTGTTAAAGAATTTAAAACTTTTAGATAGGGTGGATATAATCAGCCGTAACAAATGCGGCGATAAAGCAGGAGCCCACTCTATTCTCGTGTGAACCTCCGTCCGCATAGTACGGACTTCGACTTATTTCACCAGAAATTTAATTCACTTCCGACTTTCAATCTTGAGAAACGAATTTTACACTGTTGTTTTAAACAGCCGCAGTACTTTTATTAAAAAAAAATCAATAGTCATGAATTTATCTACAAATCAAACAAGTCAAACTCACTACCCCTTGTACGTCAGGGTTAAAAAAAGACAATCACTCACACATCCGCTGCAAAGCGAAACCTCCCCGATAGTATCCGAGAAACAAAACCATAACGCGTGTTGTATACACGCTCACTAAATATTTGATGGTAGGTGAGAGGGAGCGAGATACGGGCAACCCTTGAGCCACCCCTTTAACTATGCATGCTTTAATCTACACTCTACATTTAAAAGATTCGAACGCTGCCCGTTGGTGATCTACATATACATTATACATACAGATTACGTTTCAATTTTCAGTTTCAAATAAACTGGAAGTACTTAAATAAGTTTGTTATTTTGTGGCAATAGAGTCAACTTGCGTTACTAATACCAACTTTATCGGAACGGCAATCGTTAAATCAAAGTTCTTTCTTGTATGTGTTGTTATTTATTATGTTGTTAGTTGCATGTTGTATCAATTGTAACTTAAATCATAATCTATATTTAATTGGCCATTTCAATTTCACGTCAAGCGGATAAGATAACACGATAAAACCAACACTCTTTACACAGTTTTTCAACAGATGTTTTATTTTTGGGTTTGGGACATAGTGTATAGTGTTATAATGTAAATTGAAGTACATACTAACGGTATATCTTCGATATAGGTTTTATCAATCGGCGTATAAAAATTTTTTTTAAGGACGGC